>NW_026973684.1:492500-507500 GCF_035594125.1 Scylla paramamosain | reverse complement strand
CGTACGCTTCGGGCGACGGGAATTCCCGCTCGGGTAGGGTGGCGGGAGTTCCCGTCCTCTGCTGTCCCGCCAAGATTTGTACTCCCGTGACGTAATTATTATTTCCTGTGGTTGATGGCATCCCTGCCCTACGTTTCACGCAACTTCCCGTTCCCAGAGCACTACAGACCACTATGGCGGACAGATAATTATGCTGATAATGATTTCCCTGTGTCTGGATGCGTGGAGGAAGGGAGCGCGCCAGCGGGCCCCAGTTCCTCTACCCCTATAATCAGGGAGCGCACTAAGCCACCGCATGTGGTAAATATGAATAACAGTGGTATCCTAAGAGCCTTGTTCGATGAGACGCTTTCTCCTTTGGAAAGCGGTGAGTCAGGGTCTGAGGAGTCGGTAGATGAATTAGAACAGATTGGGGCAGAATCTGTTTCTGTGGCATCTGTTCAGAACACACTGCCTCGCATCACCACGTCACAGTCTTTTCCTGCCTTCCCAGTCACATCTGACGATGAAAGTGACGAAGGGCATGTTGATGATCCGGGGAGGGAAAATGAGTCAAGAAGCGAGACAAAGGCTGAGCGTTGTGTGGCTCCAAACCGTCGTTGCCGCTCGCCCTGCCATCAGACAACCTCCCCCACACCTTCGTCCTCCACACACTCATCACCAACACCTTCATCCTCCACACCCTCATTACCCACACATCCATCGTCTGCTTTCACCGCATCACACCCTTCACCACCTCGACGTAAGACCGCACGAGGACGTGTCCTTGGGGCTCGGCGTGGTATCAGGGGTGGCCGACGTGGTGCCCGTCGTGGAGTTCATGACGCTCGTGGTATGCAACCACAGCAGGTCCGTCATGATCTTTTTGACTTTGTGTGGGAGGACGGGGAGAACTTTGATTCTGAGCCTCTAGTTTTTGACAACAGTGAGGCAGGTGTACAAGCGGAATTTCCCTGCACTGCCACGTCGAGTGTGTTGCAGTTCTTCACTGCCTTTTTTGACCTAGCAGTGATGCAGTACCTGGTATGGGAGATAAACTGCTTCAGAGAGATCAGTGTTAGATGGTTAGCACCTTTGAAAGTCCCCAAGGAGTCAAAGATGAAAGCATGGACGGATGTGTCTGTTGAGGAACTGTACGTGTGGTTTGCTCTCACCATGCTCATGCCCCACGTCAAGAAACATGTTCTTCAGGACTACTGGATCGTTGGTGACCTCATATCCACGCCGTCATTTGGAAAATGGATGCCAAGGGACCGGTATCTCCTCATTCTTCGGTACCTTCACTTCACCAACAATTATGGACCGAAACCAATTGACAGGCTGTGGAAAGTGAGGTCGATCCTGGAGATGATTCGTGGGAAAATGCAAACGTTTTTCATTCCCTTCCAGAAAGTGGTTATCGATGAATCGCTAGTTCTGTTCCGGGGGCGTTTGTCCTTCATCCAGTACATCCCGTCAAAGCGGCATCGTTTTGGCATAAAGTTTTTTGTCATCTGCGACTGCCAAACTGGTTATGTGCTGGATTTCTTGGTTTACTCAGGGGCAGATATTGACATTCCTTCCAATGACCCCCACGGGTTTTCGGGTGCAGTTGTGAAGGCTCTAATGGAGAACTACTTCAATAAAAATCACATACTGTACACTGATAACTATTACACATCTCCAGCCCTGAGCCACTACCTCCTGGGACAGAAGACCGGATCCTGTGGCACCGTTCGTGCCAATCGCAAACACTGGCCAGCATTCCCTTCCGGGACCAGGAAGGGAGACATCATAAGAAAGAAGTCTGGGAAAATGCTGGCCCTACACTGGCACGACAAAAGAAAGGTCAACATGATCACGACCATTCACCAGGGTGCCATGGTAGATTCCTGCAAGAAAGAACGCGGTACAGGTAATGTTGTGTACAAGCCTGATGCCGTGGTGGATTACAATATCAACATGAGGCTTGTTGATAAGTCGGACATGATGGTGGGCGAGATTGACTGCCTAAGGAAGTGCTGCAAATGGTACAAAAAAGCGTTCCTCCACCTCCTTGATATTACTGTCCTGAATGCCTATATACTTTACCAGCATCTGACCAAGAAAACGACATCACTGCGGGAGTTTGAGAAAGAGCTGGTGAAGCAGATCCTGGAGCATTACGGTACTGTTCAGGCCTCATGTTCACGGAGACATATCCCTGACCGTCAGGTCGATAGGCTGAAGGCCTGGGAGTGGATGTCGCGTCACAAATTGGCGCTCCTCCCACACCTGCCATCAGGGCGTAAGGGGTCCAGGCGCTGTCATGTTTGTGCTAACACAACACGAAAGGCACCAGCACGTAAGGAGACCCAGTACTGGTGTCTTGAGTGTAAAGTACCATTGTGTCCTGGATGTTATTCGGACTACCATTCCCTGGAAAATTTCTAAGAATGAGGAATGAACTTGTACATAGTGTCTAATAATATTTTGTGTATAAAAGGGCAGAAACAGCAGTAAGCTTTAGAGGGTGTTATTTGTGTGCAGTACATAAGTATATTTCTGTTTATGAAAGCATTTCTTATACATATGAAAGCAGAAAAGTCATTCAGTTTTGTTAGGAGTTATTTTTATGTAAGCTACAAACCTGCGTAATATGTAGCCTAACGAGTGTATATACTTCATAATTGTATTGGGTTTATGGAAGTTTTTTTTGGGTGCATATAATAGCAGAAAAACACTTTCAGTTTCGAAAGGAGTTAATTTTATGGGCGTCAAACATGCGTAATGTGTAACCTAATATGAATAAACATGTAGTGCCTAATAATATTTTGTGTCTTGTATACAAAGACATAAATGGCACCCAGTTTTATAGGGTGTTATTTGCATGCAGTATATAATTATATTTCTGTTTATGAAATAATTTCTTGTACATATAAAGGCAGAAAACTCATTCAGTTTTGTAAGGAGTTATTTGTATGTATGCTACACATACGTAATATATAGCCTAATATGTTTATATATTCCATAATTTTACTGTGTTTATGATTTTTTTTGTGCATATAATGTCAAAACACACATTCAGTTTCGTAAGGAGTTATTTATATGAGTGTCAAACCTGCGTAATATGTAGCCTAATGAGTGTATATATTCGATAATTGTACTGTGTTTATGAAAGTTTTTTTTTTCATATGATGACCAAAAAAAAAAAATAAGTTTCGCAAGGAGTTATGTATATGAGCATCAAACCTGCGTAATATGTAGCCTAATGTGAATAATCGCGCTGGTATGAGAGAATGCATGCTGTGTACGTGGTGGCGCGGGGAGAGGGAGACCCAGGCCAAGGTCAACAGCACCCGCACGAACAAGTGCGCTCGGCTTGGCCAAAAGTAGCACCTCTTCCCAACATCATATCTCTGCCGGGCTGCAACCTAGACAAATTCAATTTATTTCATCGTGAAGAGGAAGGATTGGCGGTGAGATAACACTAAAAACTACTATGTTTTCGTTTGAAATTACCCCACAGGGTACTGATGAAGAACACCTATTTTTCTGAAATTTATCAATACTGCTCGCGCGCTGAGAGGACGACAATAGTCCTCTAGCCCGAGGTCTATGGGTTAAGGACACTAATATAAATTAGCATAACCTGTGGAACACCCGTGAAGGATGGGGGCACATTCACATATATGTTTCAGGTTTATCAAGAGGTACTCGTATATGTGAAAGAATGGAGGAGGATAGACGTGTAATAAGGACAAGAGAGGACTCCAAACAATTACCACTACTTTTTGTTGAAACAAATTGCACAATATCCTATAAATATCTTTGTAGGTGAATAAACTGATTTTCAGTGTGGTGAATAATATTTAGGTGTGGCTGACTTTCAAGGATAAAAGGCATAAAAGTCAACCTGCTGCATGCCATAGTTTATAAAGTTGTAATCCAGTGTTAGGAACGTGCCAAGATTAGTTAATAGTGCCAAAATATGTGAGTGCATAATTGATAAGGAGGGATGAGGGATGATGCTAACCTTACCAAACCTGCCGTCAAGCACCCCTGGGGCTGTCCCTTCCTCACCCACCGCATTATTATTCATGTGTACAAATATTTCTAGACTTGTATGTTTATTTCTGACATGTTTCTAACACTGTCTTGAGGATAACTTAATTTACTAGACTGCTGGCAAAAAAAAATTGACAGCAGATGTAATGTGTGCGTGGATACGGCTGCACTCATGGAAACAACACTGCATTACATCTACAAGGATCACATTACATTTCTGCTGCTGTTTTTTTTTTTTTTTCTTACAGCAGAAGGATGTATCTTATTCAAAATAAATAAATAAACAAAATGAAAACTAATGGCTTATAATCTGCTTTCAGGACCTATGCAAGCAAGTGTCAGCAGGGTCTTCAAGTGTGTGTGTGCACCGTGTTGAGTGATAAGTCGGTGCAGGAAATCAAGATGCCTCCAACACACCTTGATCAAAGGAGAACTGCACACCAGTTCTTCAGGATTAAAAATTTCTTAAGGGTTATTGGGGCCATTGATGGTAAGATTAACAATAATGTATTTTGTTTTAAATTTAGTGCTATTGTTATAGTCTATCACTTCATCGGTGTTTACTTTGAGTGAAAGGTATCTCACAGCCTCAAGTTCCTGTTAAGCATTAAAAAGTTTTCATATTTTATGTATACTGTGTCCATATCCAATGCAGGTGGTATATATATATATATATATATATATATATATATATATATATATATATATATATATATATATATATATATATATATATATATATATATATATATATATATATATATATATATATATATATATATATATATATATATATATATATATATATATATATATATATTAATGATGGATATATGTAGCTACTGTGTAACATGATCATCATGTAATAGTTTCTTTTGTGTGCACAGGCAGCCACATTGCCATGAAGGGCCAAAGTGTGGATGAGGCCCTCTACTTGAACTGGAAAAGGTATCACTCCCTCTGAACATCCAACTTGTTTGTGATGCAAGTGGAGTGATCCTCAGCTACTGCTCCAGATTGCCAGGTATATAGCATTATTGCATCACATGTTTACCCAACCATGTATTTTATTGATTTTCATGTGACTGCACATGGTTACTGGTGTTGCATAGGAAAACATAGTGTGATAAGCCTTGACATTAGTTATAAATGAACACTTGATATACTCCTTTGTAAGTAATGAATCCTCTTGTAGTATGAAATCTCACTTTTCACAGGTGCCTGCACTCTTGTGGAGGTGGCTTGCAGTACAGAACCATCAAGTGTGTCAAAATAATTAATGCTTGCCTGCTCCTACACAACTGCTGCATCAAGTTCCTGATGACGTATGTACTTGTCACTATTTTTCTTTTTCTTTTTCTTTTTTTTTTTTATGTAGGAAGGACACTGGCCAAGGGCAACAAAAATCTAATAAAAAAAAAAAATGCCCACTGAAATGCCAGTCCCATAAAAGGGTCAAAGCAGTGGTCAAAAATTGATGAATAAGTGTCTTGAAACCTCCCTCTTGAAGGAATTCAAGTCATAGGAAGGTGGAAATACAGAAGCAGGCAGGGAGTTCCAGAGTTTACCAGAGAAAGGGATGAATGATTGAGAATACTGGTTAACTCTTGCGTTAGAGAGGTGGACAGAATAAGGGTGAGAGAAAGAAGAATGTCTTGTGCAGCGAGGCCATGGAAGGAGGAGAGGCATTCAGTTAGCAAGATCAGACAGAAGAGCAGCTAGCATGAAAATAGCGGTAGAAGACAGCTAGATATGCAACATTGTGGCAGTGAGAGAGAGGCTGAAGACAGTCAGTTAGAGGAGAGGAGTTGATGAGATGAAAAGCTTTTGATTCCACCCTGTCTAGAAGAGCAGTATGAGTGGAACCTCCCCAGACATGTGAAGCATACTCCATACATGGACGTATAAGGCCCTTGTACAGAGTTAGCAGCTGGGGGGTGAGAAAAACTGGCGGAGACGTCTCAGAACTTCATAGAAGCTGTTTTAGCTAGAGATGAGATGTGAAGTTTCCAGTTCAGATTATAAGTAAAGGACAGACCGAGGATGTTCAGTGTACGAGTAGAAGAGGGGGACAGTTGAGTGTCATTGAAGAAGAGGGGATAGTTGTCTGGAAGGTTGTGTTGAGTTGATAGATGGAGGAATTGAGTTTTTGAGGCATTGAACAATACCAAGTTTGCTCTGCCCCAATCAGAAATTTTAGAAAGATCAGAAGACAAGCGTTCTGTGGCTTCCCTGCATGATATGTTTACCTCCTGAAGGGTTGGACGTCTATGAAAAGACGTGGAAAAGTGCAGGGTGGTATCATCAGCGTAGGATTGGATAGGACAAGAAGTTTGGTTTAGAAGATCATTAATGAATAATAAGAGAGTGGGTGACAGGACAGAACCCTGAGGAACACCACTGTTAATAGATTTAGGAGAAGAACAGTGACCGTCTACCACAGCAGCAATAGAACAGTCAGAAAGGAAACTTGAGATGAAGTTACAGAGAGAAGGATAGAAACCGTAGGAGGGTAGTTTGGAAATCGAAGCTTTGTGCCAGACTCTATCAAAAGCTTTTGATATGTCCAAGGCAACAGCAAAAGTTTCACCAAAATCTCTAAAAGAGGATGACCAAGACTCAGTAAGGAAAGCCAGAAGATCACCAGTAGAGCGGCCTTGACGGAACCCATACTGGCGATCAGATAGAAGATTGTGAAGTGATAGATGTTTAAGAATCTTCCTGTTGAGGATAGATTAAAAAGTTTAGATAGGCAGGAAATTAAAGCAATAGGGCGGTAGTTTGAGGGATTAGAACGGTCACCCTTTTTAGGAACAGATTGAATGTAGGCAAACTTCCAGCAAGAAGGAAAGGTAGATGTTGACAGACAGAGCTGAAAGAGTTTGACTAGGCAAGGTGCAAGCACGGAGGCACAGTTTCTGAGAACAATAGGAGGGACCCCATCAGGTCCATAAGCCTTCCGAGGGTTTAGGCCAGCGAGGGCATGGAAAACAGGTAGTAGTTGACAGGATATATCCGTATCATGGACATTAGATTTAACCGAGTACAGTCATGAATGTTCTTACATTTGTTAGGGTAATGAAATTTGTGTTTTTTTTTCCTACAAAGATGTCTGAAAGTCATTATGGTTTGGGCTAGTTTTAGATCATCAAAATGCTAAATGTCAAACTACATGACTATTCCTCTCATACAATATAAACTTTAAACAAATGGAACAGTTAGGTTCCAGTCCTTAGACCTCTCAGACCCTCACAAAAGTCTGCTTACAGCTACCACCTCTTGAGGATGAAGCAGTGCCCCATGCCGATACCAACCCTGCCGTGCTGTAGAGGGATCATTGTGCTCCAGGCAGAATTGTGTAGCAAGAAATCATACAAAACTTCTTCCACCAATGCAGTAAGGAAGTGAGGTCAGTAATCATGTAATGAGTGAAATAATGGTTTTCCATGTATCACAGCATACTAAATGAAAGAGATCAGTGCACCATTTAAATTCAGCAAACACTTAAGTGGCTTGCTAGTATAAGGTATGAATAACACAAATAGATAAAAAAAATGCTGTAGATTTATTTAAAAATAAAATAATATTACCAGTTACCAAAGTCTTTGCAAGAATAAGAAAAATATAACATATATGAGTATAGTTCACATCCTGAAAAAAAAAAAAAAAGTAAATAAACATATTTGTAGAAATGGCCACCAGCAGGTCACCACAAAACACTAATCTTATTTTTGTACTTTAAGTAACACAGAAGCATTGTAGGTATCACAGTGAAGTTTGGTATTATATTGCACTAACATTAACATGCTGCTCGAGGTTAATGATAGAATTGCTATAACTAATTCTACAGAAAAGAAATATAACTTAATATAACTTAATTTCATAACTTAGTGTTATAACTTAATAACTTAATAAAGGTAAACTTAATAAAGGTAAACATTAAAATGCTATAAATTATTGGTGGGTGGTGTTGGCATTAATGAAGTGCTCAGTAAGTGTTACCAGCTGCTGCAGTGAATGCACAATGTTCCTCTGCACTTCAACAGATTGTCAAAGTGCCTGGGACATGTTTTGTACAGCCAGCTGCACCATCACCAGCTCGTCCAAGCTCAGACTAATCTGCTGTTGGGTTTCCTGTGCTTGAGAGAGAACTTCTGAGTGAGTCTGAGTGGCCACCTGCAGTACAGTTCAGAAGCAAACATGACTTTACACCACAAGTTACAAATTAAGTGGTATTTTAAGTTACATGTCATGCTGTGTCCTTTTACCTCATTTGCTCCTTGGACCTTTCTGCTATACAATACCCAGGGTGGTGGTGTGATGCACTTATGGAATCAACACTTTATATGCCTCAGAGATGTATTCCTCAAAAAAAAAAATTAATTAATTAAAAAAAAAAGGTCAAAATAGCAAGAACAACAGACTTAGTGGCAGGAGTTGTATAATCAGTGTTCATTGTACTGGAGGACACAACTGAATACATGTTAACATGTTATTCACCATTGCATGTAGTCATCTATAACGTGGATAATTTGAACAAAGATGTTCTCATTCAGTGCAGATGACACAGCATTGTCAAATCCAGAGGCCCCTGTGGACCCAGCAACACCAGCAGAAGAGGGTTGGATGGCTCCAACACTACTGCTGGTTGTGGTCTACTACTACGGCTGTGGTCCTTCTAGAGGCCCTGACACTTCTGAAAAAAAAAAAAAAAAAAAAACTGCTGTCATTACTGCAGGTAGAGAATAAGCTGGTATTCTTTGAGTGATGTTTTTATTGACTAATTTTTCTTTTAATTAGCAGTCAACCTAGTCATGTCTGTGTCTATCACACAGTTTTGCTGAGTTGATGAGCAAATGTGCAGATATCTACATTCATGAAGATGAGTGTTGGACATGACGCTGCCAACCCCATGGAAGATGATGCTGTAACACAATTATTGTTACATTACAGTATTGCACTGAAAAACAGCATTAATTTACAAAATGTAATTTGACCTTTGTTAGTTTACTTATGCAGTGTGGCGCCATCACTTTCAGGGTATGGCAGTCCTGCAAATGCTGTGTGAGGCAACATCCACAGCATGACCAACTCCACAGCAGTGTGTGTTGTCTCATCTGGAGGCCCCCACCTGCATGGATATGAATGTTGCAATTATCACCCACTTAGAAGTTCACATGTAAAGCCAAATCAACTTGGTGTATCATGAATGCATTAGAGCACAATAATGTTATCTAGCACTGCAGTGGTCACTGTCTCAGACCTGACTGCCAGAGGTACTGTACATACTCCTATTTATAATCCATTGCTTAGTTGGTTCTTGATTATGTTTATTGACTATATGAGTAAATTTTGTAACAGCACCAATAATTAAATACATATACACAAGAACAAACTTCTTTTTATACAACTGCAGGGGTTTTAAGCACTGCTAACAATCACCTAACCTAACTAATCTAAACATAACTTAACCCTCCTTCCTCAACAAAGTAAAATCAATATTCAAGAAATAAAATTTAATACAGCAGTTTGTGTCCCAAAGGCTGACCAGAAAGAAACATTTTTTTTCTCAATATGTAACAAAGTCATACAGAGGAATTTGTTCATATTACTCAAAACAATGTTCAGCAATGCCCAAAACATCAGTTAATTAAATTCCATGAGCAATTAGGTCAAGACAAAATATGAATCAAATATGGTAGTGTGGGTAAATTTTTACTCTTTCATCTGTTTATCTTTTCCACATGAAACTATTTGCTTTTTGTTATTTTTGGCCTACACTGAATTAGTATGTTAATCAAACCTGATGTAACCTTACCAAAGTAATCTAACAAAACCAAAATAATATAACCTAACCTAACCTAACCTCAAATATCTAAAATAACCTTGCTTCTCTAAAAAAAAAAAAATATGTACATGTAGCTGTTTAACAATTGCTGTCATTATCATAATTAATTTGCAGTTGGTATGTGTGGGGTTCAAATTAGTCTGGAATGACAAAATGTATCTGATGAGAAGGAGAAGAAAAGCCATGTTGAGACTGGTGAAAGAGTAAAAGAATACCCTACTGTGTGTCTGCTGGAACCATAAGCCATGATTTCACTTACTTGCAGCAGGACGTCACACCATTTTTTGTAAATCTCACAGTAATAACAATCATATAGCTCTCTGTCCCTCTTCTGTGTCAACTGCACCATGCTCGGTCTGCAACTATGCTAACCAAAATGTGATAAGAATAACCGATTAACTCGCCAGTGCCTGCAGTGTGACGCTGTTCAGCAGCACCTTGCTCTTGACATGGGTCGGAGCTTCTTCAATTTCCTCTGGACCTCAGGATAGGCAATTGCCGTGAGGGAAAGATGGCTGAGTCTGGGCAGGTTGAGAGATGTGATGCTCATCAGGGTGGAGAGTGGAGAGTGGGTAGCGAAGTGCAGTGTGGTAGGAGTAGACACGCTGCCAAAGGAGCAGGAAGTGGTCCTTGGTCTCAGAGGAACAGCCCTATACCAAGGGCAGAAGGGGTTGCTTTATCAAAGTTTGTAAACAATGTCGCGTGACTCCCTTTTGTGGTGTCAGTTTTGCTGTCCACCGCACCCCGATTCTACACCACCTCCACCAAGGTCAAGGCCTCGGTGTCAGTGAATCATTGTCTCCTTGTTTTCTTAGGGGGTTCAGTAGCCATGATGAAAGCATCGTGAGGACAGTTGAGTGCGGTGAGTGGTGACATTGGGTGTGTGACGCTGTATCAAAGTTTGTAAACAATGCCGTATGATTTCCTCTGCAATAACACAAAGCATCCTGGGATTGGCTGCCTTGCATGTGACGTCGAGTCAGTGACGTATCACTCGGGCAGCCAATGAGAACGCTGAGGGGGTTAGCAACCTCCACCCGCCAACCGCAGAAATTCTTTGTGGATACCGTTTCTTGGAGATTGTAATGCGGTTGCTGTGAGAGCGGAGTTACAGTATACCATTTGCCCGATCACAGGATGTTAGGCAGAAACCTGTTTCATGGATCTGGCCCATGGAGGGGGAGAGGGACGACCTGGAAATCTGTTCTTGTTTTCTTTATCCTCTCTCTCTCTCTCTCTCTCTCTCTCTCTCTCTCTCTCTCTCTCTCTCTCTCTCTCTCTCTCTCTCTCTCTCTCTCTCTCTCCTCATTTATTGCTTACATTCTTATTCCTGTCATTATTCTGCCTTATTTTCCTTTAATTCCAGTTATTATCCATGCTTCCCTTCGCACGTAATTCGCAATATTTCTTTCTTTTATTCGCCTTGTCCTCTTTATTGTCCTCTATCCTCTTTTAAGTATTATTCCACGTCTATTTTCTCCTTTTTTCCTCCTCCCCATGTTACCTTTAAGCGGTGCGGTGTGTGCACACACGGGGCGTGGTGTGTGCAGGGATTTGACTGTAATGCTGAAACATTTCTCCATCTTTCTTCACAGATTTCAGTTTCGTGGCTTTACATTGTAGCGTCATAATTAAGCTCTTTTTTCTGGGAGCGATGAGCGACTCTGAGAAACACGGCGAGGGAACAGCTGGTGTGGTGATCCTGGGGAGACTGAAGGGAAGGGGAGGCTTGAGGGGAGTTACAAAACAAGATTTGACGGAGCTGACGCCGGGACGGCTTTCAGACAGGCGTGTGGAGGTGGGGGAGGGACATTCTGAAGGCGTGTGATGGGCTGGCTGTGTGTGGTGCCGGGAGCTTTGGCACATATGTCATTCATTGCTGGCAGTTATTGGTACAAGCACGGTCACAAGGCGAGGGACGGGCCACGCTTGTCTCCAGTGTCTGCCATTTGCACTCCGTCGCAATTCCTGTGTCCTGCTGATCGTCTCCTCATAACAGTGGCAAGGGACAGTGTTATCAAACCAAAGTGATGACGGCTGAGGGAACATGAGACACATACGAGTAACATGCCACACAGTAACGGGGTGCTTGTGAGTCTACTTGGGTCATGAGCTACTAGGGCTGTAGGGGGTGACTTATTACTGGTACTCCTGTAGAATATTTGGCACAAGGATCACTGGTACTGAATGGTCATCTGGTACCGGAGTCACTTGTAAATTTACAGGGGTCATCTGGCCAAGATGTGTCACCCTTAGTCACTAGGGACGCGGGATCAAGTGGGCGCCGCGTCAGTTGTGCCTTGAGATGAATGCCAGTCACACCTTGTTTCATTCGCTTCATTAATACTGGATGGAGGAACTACACGTGTCAGCGGAATACGATGCAAACTACACTTCAGATTTACAGACTTAATCAGATATTTTCTTGACGCGGCATGTGAGTGAAGCCTGGACGGAATAAAAGGGATGAAAGGCTCTTGATGTGAAGGGAACGAAGAGAAGGAAGGCTGTATGGAGGAGGGAAAGGAAGGAATGAAGAAAAGAAGCTTCGAGAGGGGAATAAATTTGCTTGAAGGGAATGGAAAGGGAAGTGAAGGGATGGGAGGGGAATATAGGAAGGAGGGGTGTTATATAATGTATGAAGGAAGGAAGGAAGGAAGGAAGGGGAATAAGAGAACTGGAGGGAAAGGGATGGATAGACAAGAGCTGCTGGAAGGGGATAGAAATATATTATGTATGAGGAAAGAGAAAGGGAGGGAGGAAGGAAAGAGATTGTGTAGATACAAAGAAAAATATCATCTGCTTGCCGTGGAAAAAGCCACCAATTGAGGAACCTTTGCCAGAGAGAGCAGTGACATGAACACACACACACACACACACACACACACACAACAGACTGGTGGTGAGAGGCCCTTGTGACGAGGTCAGCTGGTCTGGGAAGGGTCATAACAGCTGGATGCGTTAGTGAGCCGTCGCCTTCTTGATTAACCTGTTGAGGGAGGAGGAGGAGGAGGAGGAAACTGATAGACCGTAGGGAACATTTGTGTGTGTGTGTGTGTGTGTGTGTGTGTGTTAAGGTAAATACATGACCTGACTAACACACACACACACACACACACACACACACACACAACGAATGCATCGAACATAATAAACTCAATCTAGTAAACTTACAATACAAAATATGAATTTACTTTTAACCAACCGGAGAAAGTCAACGTGTCTCAGGAAGAGGAAGAGGGGGAGAGGGAGAGGCGCCCCCTTGAATTCCCCATTTATTCTGATGGGGACAGGTGCCATTACTCTGACCCCCTGTCTACCTGTGTCAACAATACTGGCTTACCTGGCGAGCTCGATAAATTTCCATATACCTGAGAGGCCAGCCGCGGGCACCAGAGAGAGAGAGAGAGAGAGAGAGAGAGAGAGAGAGAGAGGGAGGGAATTTGAAAGGTTCGTAATTTTGTTTGTTGATTTTATGATTGATTGGTGTTTGTTTGTTTTTGTTTGCCCTTCGTTTGTGTTTGTTTGTGTTTAAAGAAGCTGGATTTATTTTTTTACTTCGTATTAATAAATTTGTTAACATTTTTTTTTTACCATTAAGAACTACGATTCAACTTCTAGAATTATAACTTTTTCACAAATTACCTGTCATTACTAACGTCATCTCCTTATTGAGTAATTTCCCCTTATTGATAACCCCCTAATTAACAACTTGATATTTTTCCCCTATCAATAACAAACTTTATTTTCTTAGCGTTTAAAGCATATTTCTCTATTAAGAATTGTGTTTTCCTTTTTTTTTTCTTTTTATAATTTTTCCTTGTGTATTTTCTCTAATTAACGACTTGATATTTTTCCCTATCAATAACAAACTTTATTTCCTTAGCGATTAAAGCATATTTCCCCATTAAGAACAGTCTTTTCGTTCTTTTTCTTCTCATTTTCCTTGTCTTTTCTCTAATTAAAAACTTGATATTTTTCCCTATCAATAACAAACTTTATTTCCTTAGCGATTAAAACATGTTTCCCCATTAAGAACAGTCTTTTTTTTTTCCTTTTTTTTTCTCATTTTTCCTTGTGTCTTTTCCCTTCATTTCTCACCCCTAATTTTCTCTCGCTCACAAGCAATCCCCAACCCTTTGCCCAGGTTACTCATTACTCCTGTGTCTTCCTTTGTGTTCCTTTATATATCCTACTTGGTGATAGCCTTAGATTTATTACGTCAACGCCAAAATACCAATCAGGGAACCAGTCTGTCATTCAGCCAGTCAGTCAGTCAGCCAGTCAGTCAGTCAGTCAGTCAGTCAGTCAGTTAAGCAATCAGTGCATCAGTTTATCAGTTGGTCAATTCAATAATCAGTCAGTCAGTCAGTCAGTCAGTCAGTTTGTCACCTCCAGAACTAGACTCTTATATATTCTAGGCGATTTTTTTCTGCTTATTAATGTATGAATTGATTTGTTTGCTTGCTTGCTTGATTGCCTGATTGATTGATAGTTTACTTGGTTGCCTCCTTGTTTGATGTTTATGCAGCAACAAAATAGAGAACTTCTTTTTTTTACTGTACACCTTCGCACGTAAAAAAAAAATAAAATAAAATAAAAATAAAAAAAGCCAGTCATTCAATTAAGGAGTCAGTCAAACAAAACGTCACCTAAACCTTTTTTCTTTTCTTTTCTTCTTCCTTTTTCCCTTTTTTCCATGATCCTTTCTGCCCTTTCTTTATGGACTGGCACTTTTAACAGGCCTTTTCTTTCACCAGTCTTGTTACCTTTGACCAGTGCCCCTCTTACACACAAAAGGAAAAAAAAAAAAAAACAAGACAATCAATTATAACATTAGGCGTCCAGCAAGGCGGTATTCTGTCCTCTGTAAAGGCAAGATCTACCCACACACCAGTCCATTCATAAATTCCTTGCTTCTTTCCCTTCCCTTGCCTCCCACAATACCCGCGCCCGTGATGCCAATGTCTGGGCGTCTACTGCAAGTGTTCCCTGTTCTTTACCTTCTCCGCGGCGCCGCTACGGTTATTCGCTCGTAAACTTTATAGACTGTGAATATTTTAAATGTGCAGTACTTCCAAAGCCAGAGGAGTCGTCCCGGGCATAACAGGCGCATATGTTACGGA
>NW_026973684.1:432500-487500 GCF_035594125.1 Scylla paramamosain | reverse complement strand
GGACTTCCTTAATTGTGTGTGTGTGTGTGTGTGTGTGTGTGTGTGTGTGTGTGTGTCACTACAATGAAACGAGAATTTTAGGCTTCCTTAATTGTGTGTGTGTGTGTGTGTGTTGCAAGAATGAGTCATTGTGTTAGAACTCTCTCTCTCTCTCTCTCTCTCTCTCTCTCTCTCTCTCTCTCTCTCTCTCTCTCTCTCTCTCTCTCTCTCTCTCTCTCTCTCTCTCTCTCTCTCTCTCTCTCTCTCTCTCTCTCTCTCTCTCTCTCTCTCTCTCTCTCTCTCTCTCTCTCTCTCTCTCTCTCTCTCTCTCTCTCTCTCTCTCTCTCTCTCTCTCTCTCTCTCTCTCTCTCTCTCTCTCTCTCTCTCTCTCTCTCTCTCTGACTTGAGGGTAGAGTAGGAGGTGGGGAGAAGCCGTTGCCTGTACTGTCTCACGTCTCTTACTTTAGATGAGGCATTGTAGCTCACCACACACTACAGGCCGGCAGGTGTTCATTCTTTTTTTGTGTTCCTCAAGAGGGAAGACCCACACAAGGTGCAGGGAGGAGGCGGCGGTGGGGAGTCAATTCCTTGTTGGTGGCTGACTTGCAAGTGTGTGTGGCGTATTCAGAAATGCTTAGCTCTCTCCATCACCACGACTATTTTCAGAGGCTACAGAGATGATTAGCCAGGTTCTCAAAAATGTTTGTCCTATTAGTAATGTAGAGATAATATTTATCCATCACTAGAACCGTAAAAACATCCTTAACAACCAGCCTAACTTTAATTAGAGTATTTTGAAAGTAGTGGAAGTTCGGTGTACAGGTGTTTCAGAGTATGGTTCTGTGTCCCATCCCCCGCCCAGCCGTGTGGGGTACTCCATTATATATATATATATATATATATATATATATATATATATATATATATATATATATATATATATATATATATATATATATATATATATATATATATATATATATATATATATATATATATATATATATATATATATATATATATATATATATATATATATATATATATATTAAGATAAGGGAAATTTCATGACGCTATCGGGCCTACACGTGGCAGTCCTTGCATTAAACAGACCTACTTATTTCCACTACCATCCCCATCCATAAATTTGTGTAATATTGTGTTAAAGGCTCCCTGATGACTTATACACTAACCAATACCTTCTTATATATATTCTTTAATCGAAATTTATCAAGAAACCCATTATTTCTTGTCCTATCCTGATTACTGTCCTCGATTTGCTTATGTCACCTGTATTGTGTTTCTGATACCACTTGAAGACCTGTGTTGACAGATCCCCTCTTAATTTACTTGTCCAATACTGATTACTGACTCTGAAGACTTCGCTAGTATCACCCTTGTTGTATCTCCTGTACCTGACTAAATCATTTCTGTAGTCCTTTGACGATAAAGCTTATGGAAGAATGAAGGGTTTCATGATATGGAGGCAGAACATTCCAGAGGCGCTGACCTGTACCTGTGTTCGGATAGAGTGCTCAGACACCTACTTTTATTGATATCATACCTTACTGCACCTTGTTTCACTGATGTATTTAGTAAGAACGCCGTAATATATGTTTTATTAATCCCTAATACATAAAATATTTGATTAAAGTACGTTAAGAATCAGGGAAATGTGAAGGTGTGGAGGCGAAGTCAGTGTTGGAAGCTGGATGTACGCACGTATACTAGCATTAACAAAGTTGGTATCTGATGAGCGTAATACAAATCTAAATCCATAAATGACTCATGAAGAGTTAGTAATGATAACTAATCCTGCTTGACAGAGTCTCCCATAACTATCTAGAACTTTTTGGAAAAAAAAATATTAAATTAGTCTCATAAACAGTTATGTACCTTAGAAAACATATATAACCTTATATTCCCTTATATACCAGTACACCCACGCTAACAACAATTTGCAAAGCTATAAATGCTAACAAAGAACGACTATAACAGTGAAATAATTAAGCCGAAGTCAAGGCCAGAGATGAGAGAGAGGATCTTGATCTTGATCTTGATGGTACAGGTGGCACAGGATCACTCCTGAGCCAGGCCTTTGGATCGGCAACTCCTGTAGAAAGGGGGAAAAAAAAAAGAGAAACGAACAGCATCCTCTATCCTAATTGTTCATACACCTGGCACGCCACATTCTCTCCAGAAACTCTTTCACCGCCTCAATCATCCTTTCATTGGCCTCTCTACCCAGTCCCAGCAACAACACCATCCATTCCTTTCCTGTCTTCTCCACTCTTTCATTCCTATCATGCCCTAACTCAGTCAGTATCACTTGCATCATCTCATTCCTGTCTCTGGCATACTGCACACACTCCAGCACCACATGTTCCACCGTCTCATCCTCTCCCATGTCACACATCTGGCACACTTTGCTGCGGGACTCAGACCACCTGTAACTCCTTGCATTCACATCCATACACTGTGCCCTCGCTCGGAAGAGAAGATCACCGCCCAGGCTTCCATCATACCACCTTTCATACCTCGGGGCCTCTTTCTCCTTGTACCATTCCAGGGTCTTCTTTCTTTCCATCTCATTCTTCCATTCATTCAGTCCCACACATTTCACTTCTTTGTCTATCTCATTCTTCCATTTTCTCACATCCCATTCGGCTCCCACTCTTCCTCCTCTTGTTACCACCCATTCACGCTCATTTTGATTCCTCCCAGCCATTCTTATCGCCCACACAACTTGCAATCCATTCCTGTCTGTCATTCTCATGCATCTCTTCCTCCATTTGCTTCCACTTTCATTCCACAGGTACACCTTCCTTGCTATTCTTGCATCATCCATTCTCTCAAGCCTAATCTTGTACCTAAGTGTGGCTTTTGTCAGTCTTTCTCTGAAGGTGCTCCATCCCATGTCACCTCTCAAGGCTTCAACTGCTGTGCACCTCGGTGCACTCAGCGCCATCCTTGCTACTTTGTTCTGGCCCACTTCTAACTTATCAATTTCACTTTCATTCCATGCAATCACATCCATACCATACATTATACATGGCACAGCCACACTCTTCCACACTTCTCTCAACACATCATACTTACTTGCTCTCATCCTTGCCGCGCTTCCCAATCGACCTACCCACTGGTTTACCATACTTATCTTTTCATTCTTTGCCTTTGCACACCCACTAGGACTCATCCACATCCCTAAATACTTGTATTCTTGCACCTGTCTCAACTCATTCTCTCCAAGTCTCCATACCACATTACTTTCATCCTCTGATCTATTCACAATCATTACTTTGCTTTTCTCACTGCTAAACCTTACTCCAAAGTCTTTACCATAGCCATCCACTACATCCAACAAACTTTGAAGCTCATCTGCCGATTCACTCATAACAACTACATCATCTGCATAAAGGAGCACACATACTTTATCATTCCCCACACTTACCCCTACATTCATTCTTCTCATCCTGGCTGCTAGCTCCTCTGTATACAGGCTAAAAAGGGTTGGTGACAATATACAGCCCTGCCTAACTCCTCTCTCACTCTTCACCCAGTCTGTTTCTATGTCTCCTAGCCTGTATCTAGCTCTTGTGTCCACATACATACTTTGCACTACGTTAACTATCTTTGCACTCAATCCAATCTTTTCTAAGACTCTACCTAACATTTCTCTGTTCACTCTATCATAAGCTTTCTCTATATCCAAAAAACCTAGGTACAATTTACCCCCATCCTTCTTTTTCTTCTCAATCATTTCATTCACCACAAACATATTGTCCTCAGCTCTCCTGTCCCTACGAAAACCATTCTGTTCTTCACCAGCACTCCAGCTCTCTCAATCCATTTACACAGTCTCTCATTCAACACTGCACTGAAAACTTTACCTACTGTATTCACTAATGCAATTGGCCTGTAGTTCTTCAGCTCATTCTTACTCTTAAATCCTCCCTTATGCAACAGACACACTCGGCTCTCATTCCACTTTCTTGGCACTCTCTCTTCATCCCACACTCGGTTGAATAACTCAGTCATTCTGTCTATCACTACCTCCCCACCATTCTTGTAGAACTCATAGGGTATATCATCTGGACCTGCTGCCTTGCCATTCTTCTGCCTTCTCACACACCTCTCCACTTCATCCCTACTGATTCTTTCATCCAGTTCATCTGCATTCTTCCTTTCCAGTGTTACACATTCTTCTCTCACACTAAACATCTCACCTACCCCACCTACTTCTTCCCAGAACCCTTTGATTGCCTCCCTGATTCCATCCTTCTCTGTTATAACTACACCCTCCACTTTTAGACTCTCCACACCAACACTGCCTGACATATTCTCACCTCTCATGAACTTGTACCATTCATGGCCACCTTCCATACCTTTCTCCCTTAAAGATTGAATCACGCTCCTTTCACTCTTCACTTTAGCATTCATTATCATTCGTCTCGTCAACCGCTGCTGCTTCACATACGCTGCCCATGCATTCAGATACTCATTCTCTGCCTCATCGCTTTCATGCCTCTTTTTCCTCAGCCATCTACACTGTCTACTCATTCTCTTTCGCTCCTCCCTAGCCGCTCTGATTTCATCATTCCACCATGGTTTACATACATTCTTTCTTCTACCTACTCTCACAAACCCTATCTGGTTCTCAGCAGCACCCTCACGTCCTCAACCAGTTTCTCATTCAGATGCTCCACGTCATGCACACTTTCGTCGTCCCAGCTTCTCTCACTCAGATCAACCTGAAAGTTCTCCCACCCTACATCTCTCAGTCTCCACTTCTTTCTCTTACTTGCCACTTTCACTTCATTCCCACCCTGCATCAAGCACTCCACAACCAGCATGTTGTGATCGGACACAATATCAACCAAACCATCCTCATCTATCCACATGTGCGACACAATTTCACGCATTCTTCCATTCACCAACATGTAGTCAATTGCCGATTCCTGTTCTCTTGCACTCCAAGTCACACGCCCCTCTGCCAAAGTAACGTTCAGATTTTCCAGCTCCAGTTCATCAACAAACTCTCCAAGCATTTCACCATTCCTGTTCACCTGTTCCCCCAGTATTCCCACATGTGCATTCATGTCACCCATAACTAGCACTCTCTCCTCTCCATGCTCTCTCACAACTTTCTTAAGTATGTCATACTTCCTCCTATTTTCCCTCTCTGCTCTTTCACCCATGACAGTCATGTACGCTACCACCAGTACCACCTTCTCTGGTCTGCCACGACCATCCATGCATTCCACTCTTACTGCAAGAGAGGAATAGAGGAGACCAGACTGAAGGCAGATACAGATTTCAACTGACGGCGCATGCGAGTAACGTAGCATGGCCTTTCTCGGGGCATCACAGCCTTTCTCAGCCTCTACTCCCCTGCAGGCACGTCGCTCTAGGTACGTGAGGGGTCTTGCTTTGATGTGTTGAGCTGCACGTGAGTTGTCAGGCCGTGTGTGGGGAAATGTGAGGAGTGGTAGGAGACTCGCCGCCACCACCATCACCGCCTAGCCATAAGGATTGTCTGTGATTGTTTGTTGCCTTGGTTTGCGTGTCATTGCAAAGAGGCTTATTGCCTTGGTCTGCTTCTTACCTTGATATTTGTGTCACTGCAAGGGAGTTTCTTTCCCTGCTTTGTTTTACCGTGATCAGCGTCACAGCAAGGGAACCATTACCACCTTGATTTCATTCTTACCTTGATCTGCGCGTCACTACACTACAACTTATTACCGTGATTTCGGAAAATCTTAAGAGCAACGCACCCAAGATTATTTTCAGTAAGGTGTGCTTTCAAGAAGTGTAAGTAGTATAGCTACATGTCTGTAAAGGTTTTACTGATCGCTCCTTGATATTAAGGTTACAATACAATGTTAAAGTTTCTCCAGTATTCCCGAGATCCGTCCTGCTTACCTGTCCGTGCTGAAGTTACACTGCGTGCGTTCGTGCGTTGGTTTAGGTTAGGTTAGGTTAGTAACCTTAGGGGGGGTCCAGGGGGGGCGCAGCTCCCTTGGATAGCAGGGGGGGGTCCAGGAGGGGGCGCAGCCCCCAGGTTATGTTAGGTTAGGTTGAAAAGCATAGGTTAGGTTAGATTAAAAGCATAGGTTAGGTTAGTGACCTTAGGGGGGGTCCAGGGGGGGCGCAGCTCCCCTGGATAACAGGGGGGGGTCCAGGAGGGGGCGCAGCCCCCAGGTTAGGTTAGGTTATGTTAGGTTAGGTTAAAAGCATAGGTTAGGTTAGTAACCTTAGGGGAGGTCCAGGGGGGGTGCAGCCCCCTTAGTTAGGTTAGGTATATAATTATTCTGGCATATTGGTTAAAACTTAAATTTTACCCCAAATTTTTTTATTCTACGGAAATTTCCCTAGATTTTCAAAGTCCATTTATCGGTCTTTTATGTCCCCCCCAAAACCCCCGATTCCCCACGTGCCCCCAAGCTTGTTGGGAGAGAGGGGAAAAGATTAATAAGATGTGTGGAGGTGTATTTCTTAAGAATTACCGTGATTTCTTTCAGTTCTTAATCTCTGCGTCATTGCAAGGGAACTCTTCATCCTTGATCCACCTCAGCCCTGATTGCGTCATGGCAATTAAGGGAACTCTGTATCCTTGATTCACCTCTGCCTAGATCTCTTCATCATTGCAAAGGAACTCATCCTTGACTTGCCTTTTATCGAAGATAACTCTTCATAGACATAGATGATTCCTAGGATGAGGCCCTAGTGTTCTTCTTGGTTATTTTATTTCATTTTTTTCAAGTTGTACAATTGTATCTTTTGTAGGCATGTTAAACGTGTTGGTGACTGGGTAGAGTTGTGGGTTGGTGAGCTTGTGTACCAGTAGATACATCCAACCAACCAACTTCCACTCTTTCAAGTAGGGAACAAGAAAAGTTACCCTTTAGACCAAAAAAGTTGTGTGCTCTTGTAATGTTTAGGTAAGGAGCATCTTCCCAGAGGTGTGGCAGTATAATGTAACCGTAACAGCTGTCCTCCCCATCGGCAGGCAGCAGCAGCAGCAGCAGCAGCAGCAGCCATGGTGTCTTTCCTCATAGTGGGACGAGCAGCTCCCCAGGTGAGGGCGGCACCGACCCAGCCCGGCAGCAGGAGGGCCTTGGTGCTTCCCATGGTTCACCCGAGCCAGGTGAGGCTGATCCACCGTGGCCCCTTTTGGCGGAAGCCATTCTCCCAGATGGAGTAGTTCATGAGGGACATGGAGAGGAAGTTCAAGAGAGACATTGAGGATATCCTAGGAACCTTTGCCAAGAATGTGAGTACTAACACTGACGGGGGAAGTATGTATGGCCATATGTTAAGAATAAATATCTATCTCTGCATCCATTTAGCAGGCCAGCAGTGACACGGGTTGGCACAGACAAAGCACCACACATTCACAAACACACATCATTCACACTCTTTGAGCTGTCTTCCCCTGGTGGAGAGGGACAGTCTCATGGACCCGCCTACTACACCAGGAGCTAAGTCATAGTACAGCTGGCCCCACACATTCACACCAAGACCCAACACTTGTCTTAACATACATCTAATACATCTGTCTATTTTTATCTATATACCAAACCAGCAATTCCACATGGGATGTCCCTGACAAAGCAACGCACATTCATAGACACATCATTCATTCTCTTAGTCCCGTCATCCCCTAGTGGACGTCTGCTTGTCAGAAAGATTGTTTATTTGTGCCAGAGGCCAGAGTCATGCCACCAGGAGTGAGATATGAGAGTGTGCCATGCTTACTTGGCCTCAACATGAACTTTCCCACCACTGGTCTCTGCTTTGCCCTGCTTAGTCATCACACTCAAGGATTGCCTTTATGATGCAGATTATTTTTTCCCTCATTTTTTTCTTTCATGTAAGAGGGGCACTGGCATAGGGCAGCAAAAGTTATAGAAAGGCTCACTCAAGGTGCTAGTCCTTATAGAGTACACTCAAAAAAGGATCATCCAAAATTTGAACCATCTTAAAACTTCCATTTTGAAATAATTCAAGTCAAAAGAGGAAATACAGAAGCAGGTAGGGAGTTCCAGAGTTTACCTGGCTTGATATTCTTGATATCCTTCATGTTGTCCACACTGTTGTCACTAGTTGAAAGTGAACAGTAGCTTGATCTTTTTGGTAATGGTAGGAAGTTATTCCTTCCTTCACTTACTTTTTTAATTGCATTATTACCGTGTAGGCTTTCAAAGTTGATTATGAAGTTGCAAATTTGTGTTGTATCATGAACAAAACTTTTCAGGGTGTACCCAGTAACATAGTGACAGGTGCTATGTTGGGAACACTTCCAATGTATTGACTGTCCCTTGTTAACATTCAGAGCACAAGAAAACTGCTTACTGGATGCACAGAAAGTAGACAAAGAATAGCACGTTATATTGTTTTTAAGCTACACAATTATTCAAGAAATTGTTTAAAAAGTTGTGTAGATGACCAGTGGAAAAGTTGTACAGCAGTGAACATGTCCTCTGCCTCACTTTGGACTCACACTGGCAAGCTTCACTGGTAAATTCTGGAACTCCCTGTTTCTTCTGTATTTACTCCTGTCTGTGACTTTAACTTCTTTGAGAGGGAGTGAAGCTTCAAGACATTTCTCCAGGTAATTTTGGACTGCTTTCACTGTCTCCTTCAGGATCTGACGCCTTTAGTTTCTGTTATCCTTGGCCAGACCCTCAACAACACACACACGCATGCACGCACGCACGCACGCACGCACACACACACACACACACACCTGGGGCTTGAGGCAAAGAATTGTGTACATTAATGCTGCTTTTAAACAGTGAGGAAGAAATAGGTTCTCAATAGAGTGGTGAACAGATGGAATAGAATCTGTGACCAGGTTGTTAGTGCTGAGTCATTAGGGAGCTATGAAACAAGATTAGACAAATGTATAGATGAGAATGATCAGTGAAAAGTGATAGGAAGAAATTGGTTATTAGATAGAGTAGTGGATGAATCAAATAGCAAGTTTTAAAAGATTAGACAAATTTTTTGATGAGAATGGTGGAAATAGGTAGGTATGTTTCGTACAGGGACTCCCACTTGTAGGCCTGATGGCTTCCTGCCGTTTCCCTTGTGTTCTTTTGTTCTTATGAGTGATGGCTGAGTTGGGTTTGATTGGTGGAAGTGTTATAAGATTAGTGTGTCTAGTTTCCAGGAACTCAGCTGCCCATGTTGAGTGTAATGTTGGATGTAATCTGTAATGGCAGCTTTGTTATGTGCAGTGTGTGTCCTGTACTGGTGCCTCTGTCCTGCTAATATATTTCTCCTTCTTTCTTTTGTTTGTTTCTTATTTTACTCTTGTATTTTTTCTTTTCATTTCTCTTTATGGTTTGTGTTCCATTTGTTTCTCAGTCTTTCTCATCTCTTTTTTTTCCTCTCTAGTGTATTTCTGTTCCTGCATTCACTTAAAGTTAACTGCATCATAAGCGCATCCTGCAGGAGGGGCAGCCACGGCAGAAGAGTCTCCACCTCCCTCCACCCAGTCACTCCCTCAAGGCTGTTTGAAGGCTTCTGTCCTCACTGGCAACTGTCTCACTCACTCATACATACTTCTTTATGCTTTACTTTCACCTTCCTGTGGCTCTCCTCTGTCTGGATGTTTTATGATTTGAATTTTGTTGTTGAAATCTTGCCTACTGTAGAAAATGGTGAGCCTTGCTTAGTGTAGAAAGTTTTGAAGTGAGTCCTGATGCTGTACCTGGTATGAGTCAGCCTGTGGACTTGATGTATGGAAGCCTTGCTGTGGAGAGCTCTGTCTTGCTGGAGTGTGGGAGGGGAGATAAGGTGAGGATTAGAGCAATCAAGGACAGGAATCAATGGACACTGCCATTCTTGTCCTGTGGGGGAAGTTTTTAGGAGTGGGCATCACACACTTATAGACGGCTGGATTGCTGGACAAACTTTTTATTTCATATCTTTGTGTATGCCATAAGTAAGTTGGCTCACTGGGTGTATCAGACATGTTCATGCAATACTCCTGGGGCACCAAACCACTCTTTTTACCTATCCTCAGGCTGTCCTACAAGACACTGTATCACATCCATTGCTTCTTGTTATACCAGTACTAAGAGACTTGGATGAAAAAAAGCTGTGTTTGGCAATGATTTCCTGTGATATCTTATGCTTGGTCTTTGCACAGGTTTTATTGCAAGCTTAACTAGTATGTATATTAGTTTTTATTTGATTTATAGCCATGAAATGTACTATGCCTTGGTTGCTTTAGTGTGGAGGGACTGTGTGAGGTGGAAGAGAGTAAGTGCTCACTTTTTTTACTCCCACTCAAGTCTTGCCTACAAAGGTATTCACTCCCCTGTGTAAGGTTCATGTCTGGCCAGGAGGTTCTGAACCCCTTTGGTGAAACGCTTCACTGATACATCTGATGAAATGCTTCAGTACACCTTATTGATAACATGAGTGAGATGCTTCAATACACAACAGTTGCTAATTTTTGTTTAGTGTCAAAAGCATTTCATCTTATCAACTACTCACCCCTAACTGACTGTCTTCAGCCTCTCTCTCATTGGCACATTATTGCATCCCTTGCTATCCTCTACCACATTTTTCACACTGACTGCTCTTCTGATCTTGCTAACTGTATACCTCCCCTCCTCCCATGGCCTCGCAGCACTAGACTTTCTTCTTTCTCTCACCCCTATTCTGTCCACCTCTCTAATGTAAGAGTTAACTAGTATTCTAAATAATTAATCACTTTCTCTGGTAAAATCAGGAACTCCCTGCTTCTGTATTTACTCTTTCCTATGACTTGAGCTCTTTCAAGAGGGAGGCTTCATGACACATCCTCCAATATTGGATGACATTTTTGACACTTCTTTTGGGACTGACACATCAATAGACTTTCTCCTTTGCTCTTTTTGTTGCCCTTGGCCAGTGCCCCTCTTGTATAGAAAAATAAATAAATAAAATGAAAGTAAAAATAAAAAATCATAATGATGGCATATGGTGCACAGACCTGGTGGTGGTGAGGGAGCGCCTGGCATCTGTCAAGAACAAGGTGCTGGTGCTGTCTGGCAAGGGAGGCTTGGGCAAGTCCACTGTGAGTGCCATGCTGGGCCTTACCTTGGCCTTCGATGACTCCAAGGAGGTGAGCTGCACTGCCACACTCCATGTCACCCTTCCACTCACTGTTGTTTGTGTCACACTGACGGTGTCTCATGTTTAGTGCTGATTAGTTGAGTGATCAGGATGTGAGCTGGTGTTAGTTTTGAAATTTATTTAGTGCAGAGTGGTT
This sequence comes from Scylla paramamosain, assembly GCF_035594125.1. Taxonomy (NCBI): domain Eukaryota; kingdom Metazoa; phylum Arthropoda; class Malacostraca; order Decapoda; family Portunidae; genus Scylla; species Scylla paramamosain. Next base: position 476,252 of record NW_026973684.1, on the reverse strand, counting down.
GCTATTATTTATTTATTTTATTGAATATAGATGAAAAGTTATTGAAGTAGGATTGAAACAGTAGAAATGAGTTACTGAAGGGATGCCTGTGGTGTGAGCAGAGTGGACAGCGAGAAGAATTAGTGTATCAAAGATTTGCTGTGCTTTGTAAGAGAGGAATTGAAATGTAGGATGGTGAAAGTGATGAAATGCAGTAACCCATCGATATACTGTAGTAACTGTTAATTGTAAACTCAAACTCCTGCTTGCTGCTGCATTCCCTCTTGCCTGTGACTTGAAATCTCTCAAGAGGGAGGCTGGAAGAGATCTCTCCACTTGATTTTGGATATTTTTGTTCCTTTTAGGGACTGGCACCTTTAGTCTCTCTCTCTCTCTCTCTCTCTCTCTCTCTCTCTCTCTCTCTCTCTCTCTCTCTCTCTCTCTCTCTCTCTCTCTCTCTCTCTCTCTCTCTCTCTCTCTCTCTCTCTCTCTCTCTCTCTCTCTCTCTCTCTCTCTCTCTCTCTCTCTCTCTCTCTCTCTCTCTCTCTCTCTCTCTCTCTCTCTCTCTCTCTCTCTCTCTCTCTCTCTCTCTCTCTCTCTGCTTCTTTTCCTTTGGTCAGAGCCTCTTGTAGGACGGGACAGGTCTGAACGCAGCCCTCCTTTGCTTAGTGAGCAGTGCAGTGATGCTCTCTGGTGTCAGTGAGGTTAGCTGACCACTGTACTGAGCATCATGACAGATTGAGAGAGAACTTTTTATTGAGTGTTGCATGGCTGTGCATCAAACACTGAACACATGTTTGTATGTAAATAAGAATACATCTGTATAAAATGTAGTTTAGACATTGTAAGTGACTGACATAAAAAGTAAAACTAGAAAACTATCCAAAAAAATAAATATTCATTGACTGTAAAAATAAAGCATTAAAATTTATTACAAGTGGTAAGTTAGTTAAAAAATAAATAAATAAATAAATAAAAAATACCAAAAAAAAACTAAATGAAACAGTTAGTTAGCAGTGAAGTGAGTTGACCTTGACTCATGAACAATATTCTTAAATATTTGTGTGCCCCACTACTTTCCAAGAGCTCTGCTTGGAGTGATACAGGTTTTTAAGTGTGTCTTTATGGTTCAAGTGACAGATTAACAAATCTACTAATAGGAAAACCACTCTTGAGAACCCAGCTTATCATCTTTGTGGCCTTGGAAAGTAGTAGTGGTGAGACCAGGGTTCCTGAATATGGGCCAACACAGGGAGTCCTCAGTTCATGGCAATCTTCACTTCACCCATTTCATAATTACGTGCATTTTGCTTTGCTCATTTTTTAAATTATATATATATATATATATATATATATATATATATATATATATATATATATATATATATATATATATATATATATATATATTTTTTTTTTTTTTTTTTTTTTTTTTTTCCAGTAGTACACTTACAGTGGGGGTAGCAGCATGCCCTCCAATATGCTCACTTACTTTTTATAGTACACCACACACACATACTGCACCAAACAGTCTTTTTCTAAATGAAATAAAAGATAAAAACAATACAAAGAATTAGTGAACTGGTGAGTGTAGTGAAGGCATGCTTCATCATGTGGCAATAGACTGAGGAAGGAAGTGTGTGTCAGGTTCACTGCCTACGTAGGATGGTTCTGACATGCCAAAATAATGTTTATGATGCAGCCCAGGAACAGAGCTCACCACTGTTGTAATGTCACCCACAAATGTTCTTGAACTGCAGTAACACTGGCAAAACTGCACTGAAGCACAGCCAGTGCTGCTGCTTGTCTCATTGCTTTTCATCAGATGAAACAGAAAACAGATCACCTTAACAAAAGTACAATAGAAAATGCAGCTACTTATGGCTCACTCACTTCCAATATAGCCATACCTTTGCCACATTGCATTATTATTCTTCCCAATGCATTAAATACAATGATCTTACTTGTCAACAGCTTCATACTAACAATGCATCCTGCACGTCACTCAACAAGTGGACAAGTGTAACTCAAGGACACCCTGTATAAGGATCGTGTGAGTTGTTCAGTCTTCCCGGTCATCCTTCCTGTGGTAACATTGCCCCTCCATTGTCTCCCTGGCAGGTGGGGTTCCTTGACATTGACATCTGTGGGCCGTCTCAGCCGCGGGTGTTGGGGACAGCAGAGGAGAAGGTCCACTCTTCAGGTGTTGGCTGGTGCCCTGTGGTAGGTGGCAACTTCCAGGTTCCTATGTTAGGTTTTGTACTGTTGAGGAAAATCTGATAACCTGGGATAAGCTTCAATGGTATTAGTGTAAAAGTGTGTGTGTGTGTGTGTTTGTGTGTGTGTGTGTGTGTGTGTGTGTGTCAGTCAGTCCTTTTTATTTATTTATTTTTTTTTATTTATTTATTTTGTTTTATTTTTTTTTACTTGAAGATTTAACACTTCCATCATGTCAAAATAGTTTCCCATTTTCCTTTTTCCTTTTTTTCCCTTCTTATAAATTTCTTAAACCAGGTTAGAGTTTTCCCAATAGTACAGTGGTGTGAACAAATGCTCCTGTTATTTCCCTGTAGTTGTGAACCAGAAATGCTGTTTCCTTTTTTTTTCCCCCTTTTTATAAATTTCTTAAACCAGGTTAGAGTTTTCCCAGTAGTATTCTGTGGTGTGAACAAAATGCTCCCGTTATTTTTCCCTGTAGTTGTGCACCAGAAATGCTGTCTCATGCTAGATCATTTTAAGCATTTTTGTACTTCAGCCCACAGAGTTACAGTAGTTAAAATTTTTTTTTTTTTTTCTTCTTAATTATCCTTCACATTAAGTATTACCTACCTTGTTACTCTGGGAAGAAACTCTGCTTTCTATTTTCATGTATTTTTTTATTTATTTGTATTTATTTTTTATTTGATTCAGATAATTATTTGTATATGATGGATAAATACTTCACATAAATAATTTGTTGGCACACACTCTTCAACTAAATCATTTGTATATAACAGGTACTCTTTAGATAGATCATTTGTATATGACAGACACTTCAGATAAATCCTTTATATATGACAAGACAGTGTACCCTTTCAGTATGTGTCTGACAATCTGGCTGTCATGTCCGTTGGGTTCCTGCTCAACAGTGCAGACGACACTGTCATCTGGAAGGGACCCAAGAAAGATGGTAAGTAGTAGAAATAGGTTACCTCTAGTGTCTTTGGTTTTGTAAGAAGAGGAGACCAGAAGCCAATTAAAGGAGCCTGGAGAAAGCCACTGAGGGGAAGAGTGAGATGGAGGGATGAGATTGTGGTAGAACAGCAAAGGATAGGAGGCACAGAGGAACATGAAAGGGACAGAAATGGTTAACTGGAGGAGACTTGTACATGACACCAACCCTGCAGTCACTCCAGGGAAATGGTCAAAGGAGAAGCGTTGCTGATTTTGTCAAACCGTTGAGTTTTATGTGGAATCAAGAATTATCATCGTGAGGTTTTTTTAATTTCTTTTATTTCATGTATCTTGTTTACTTTAAGAAATGTAAGTGTATAAGGATGTTGGGTGACAGGAGAGTAATGTAGTTTTTAATGTTGAAGTGATTGACGAGGTAGTGTTTAAGCATGTAGCTGTGGATGTAAGACTGAATATATTGATGTGAGGTTTGAAATGAGTACAGTGGAGAAAGTGTGAGGGAAGAATTAGTAGTGTTTGATGTGGGATTGCTTAGAATATAACAACATGAGATGAGGGAAGCTACAAGAAGCCCACACATGGCAGTCCCTGTATGAAATATACCCTTCCATTTCCATCTATCCTCCTCATCCATAAATTTGTCTTTACTTGTCCTTAATGACTCAGCACTAATAACCTTTTTACTAAGCCTGTTTCTTTCATCTATCACTACTTGATAACCAATTTCTTTGTATCTCTCTTTCAAATCTAACTTTATTGGGTTTGAGCCTGTTGTTTCTTGACCTGTCCTCATTACTGACTTTCAGGATTTTCTTTCACACTTGTGATTTTCCTTATACCACTTAAAGACCTCCATCATTATCATGTGGGAATTTTAAAAGTAAGCATAAATGTTAGTTGACTTTCATAAAAGCATGCAGTGTTCTCTCCACATGCTGGTCATCTGTGTTGGGGCTGAGCTCAAGCTTGACACAATTCCTTCATCTTTGAGCTTGATGCAGTTCCCCTTTCTGTCTACAATGATAGCAGTCCACATACTCAGTTCATGTGCACAAAGTAGTGCTTGACTCTGACTCTGGCGTTAATGTCAGTTTCTTTGGTTAGGAAGGCGGAGTTGTACCTTCCCTTCATGTGACTTGTTTCCCTCACCAGGAAGTGGCTCTGCTGGATGTGAGGAAGGAAATCACATTCTGCAGGAAAGTGAACATTCCCATCATTGGCCTGGTGGAGAACATGACCACCTTTGTGTGCCCCAAGTGTAAGGTGAGTGAGATGTGTGGTGCCTCTCACCTGTTCATTTGTGTGTCAGCAGCAAAGAGTGGTGGTGATGTAGCTGGGATCCAGCAGCAATCATAGACTCCTTGCAACCAAGACCACCTCTTGGCTAGGTGGGAATTCATGTGTGTTGTGTAAAGGGACAAGATTGATGGCGGCAGACCACACCTTTCTTATCAATGGAAGATTTTTGGCAATACAAAAGTCAACCAGTTTAAATGAAATTAACAGAACAAAAAAAAATACACAATTTTTCTGCCAGGATGAAACAAAAATTTTTCAATAAGAAATCTTGCAAATCTTGTATTAGGTAAGCCATCTTAAGAGGAGTATGTCAGGCTTGTCTTATCTTGATGCACCATGAATTTCAGACCAAGACGGCCGTCTTCCCTGCCACTACTGGGATGTGACCCCCAGCTGGCAGAGGATACTGAGATGCCACTGCTTGGCCAGCTGCCGCTGGACCCCCGGGTGGCCCAGGCGTGTGATGAAGGCACCAACATTCCGACACAAGAGCCAGGTGCTGCTGTCACTCAGGCATACAAAGACATTGCAAACAGTAAGTGTTGTTTTAAATAGAAGATTCTTTATCTGGAATTCAATCTTTGTTCCAGGCCACCACCCCCACAAAGGAGGTAGTAAAGACTGTGTGTGTGTGTGTGTGTGTGTGTGTGTGTGTGTGTGTGTGTGTGTGTGTACACACACACACACACACACACACACACTGCACAAAAACATTGCCTAAGGTTAATTTCAAATTCACCTTGGTGCCTGAGTCTCTAATGGGGAGAGGATGGATCCCTCCTCCTACCCCAACACAAGGGACATTTGCAAAGGCTTACTCAAGTTTGTCAGCACAAGAGCCTGACACCACCGCCTCTTGTTTGCCCCTCACCACACCATGACGGCCCATCCCCTCCCCTGCCCCCTGTGCCTGAGATATTCAGCTGAGCAGATCAGGTGCAGACAAGCCACAGACAGAGTCCTACAGGCTCGTGTCCCATTTTCTATTTACATATGCTCTCCACTCAATCTAATCAGTGTTCCGTGTCAGTGGTCTCTCATTCATGCTGTGCCAATTGTTTGCACAATTGTGGAGAATATTATATGAATTTAGTTCATGCAAACATCTTGACTGGCTAATCTTGTAGCCAGCTTATCCCACATTAAGCATGTAGGGGTTGGCATCATATTAGTATGTGCAGCTAATCACACTAAAGGCAGTGTCACACAGGGCAAATTTCCCCCAGTATGCTGCCCATTTTTGCTGCCAGCTGGGCAAACTGAGCTGTCAGGAAGAATGGCATATGGCTGTGATACCAGACTTGCTGGGAGTATTTGAAATTAAATGACCACTGTACTACAAGCTGTACATGTTAAATAAAAATATATTGTGGTACTTTGAGTAAAACTGTCAACTATAAAACTTATAAAAATGAAGTATATGTGCCAGTGTGTGCTTGTGAAATTACTTACAGTGCTTATTTGACAACTGCAGCTGGGGAGATAAACAATGTGTTGTGATGGAGACCCGCACTAAGTTTTGTTGGAGTGTGAAAGCTCGACACATTAATTGAGCTATAGTGGATCTGGGCACCATGTTGGCTGTAGGACCTACTTGCGCTGTTGCCACCTCAACCCTGGGGCCCAGAGTGACTGACCATGGCCAGCAGGGTGCAGCCACGGCTTGTAGAGGCAGTGCTGCACAGCCTATATGAGCTGCCAAATAGAGCAAAAGATTTATTACAAGATGTCAACATGACAGCCCAGTCCCTGTGTGATGCCAAACTTGCTGTGTCGCTGGTCTCACCAGCAAAACAGGCAGCATGCTTGCAGAAATTTGCCTTGTGTGATGCTGCCTTAAGTCCTCAGCCAGGCACTGCCTACAGTGGGACTTCCCAACACCCTACTGCTGGCTTGTTCACAGAGGAGATAGCAGGCACTTTTGAGGTGGTATTTATACCAGACAGAGTCCAGACTCCAGACTCAATGAAGTAGAATGGCTGCAGACTTGACCCTGATGGTAGGATTTCACATCAAAATGAGGCAGGCAGTCACAAGAACTATAAACAATGTCAAGGAAAATGAGATAAAGTGTAAATAGAGGAGCAATGTAAAATAGAAGTGGTTTGAAATGTTGAAGAGATGATACATCTTTCTAAACATGTGGTTTTTTTTCCCTTCATTGTTGCACATCACCATCCTCCATTTTCCCTGCTCATGTAATCATATATTCTTTGTCCTCTTGGTTAATTTCTTGTGTGCTAATCTCTGGTCTCTTCCTGAATAATCAGCACAAGGCCATGTTTTATCACTAAGTCTCGCTGGTCTTCCTTCCCACTCACCTGTATTACTTTTTGTGCAGGTGAAGCAGTGAACTCTTGTTTGAAATCTGAGAGGTTTTGTGATTATGAATGTAGAATAGATATGTATGTTACCCTTTCCTTTTAACACTTTTCACTTTCATTACTTCTCCATTGCCAAGCTGATATTTATTTAGGAACAAGAAATGAACAAAAGATTTGAAGAATTAATAAATGGATACCTGCTCCCTTTACATCTTACTTTTCCCAGTTAGAATGATTTCAGTTGGCCTTAAGGCATTGCTTGTAGGGTTACATAGATGTCTTGGCTGCCTCTCTTGGAGAATGTCAGACTGATGCATAAGTAGATGGAATTTCAGTGGATGCACTAAACACTGTAGTAATGATTCAATGTTTATTTCAGAAATCAAGGAGTACTGTGACGCACAGTCCCAAGAAGCCACTTGACCTGCAGCGGTAGCAGCAGCAGCAGCAGCAGTCATCACCACACTAACCAACACATTCTACAGAAAAGTCTTGTTATTCATGCAGAGGTTTATTTTACATTTACTTCTTAAATCCATATTATTAACATCAGTCAGTATTTTCTTTACAAATTGTGGCAGCCTTATTCATCATTCATCCTTAATTTATGCCAGAAAGTTTGGGTGAGAATAAAAACTACATATTACAACAGTATCCAACAAAGTAGTTGTTGCCTTGCCATCTTAAGATTTAGTGTAAGTTTAAAGATTTACCTGTGTTAATGTTTGGTCTAATCCTTCACGGTATCTCCTTGCCTTGGTGTGCTGAGGCTGCATGGGGATGTAACTTGATAATTATGCAGACATACAGTATAAAAATTTCAGACTAAAGTGAGGGTTGCAACTTTTTTAAGGTTCTGGATTACTGGAGGCTTTGGCAACATTACTTTGTTGGATGCCATTCCTGTGCACGTTATGAACCATCACGTCTTATCTTGGAGGTGAAGGTTTAGTATATAATCGTGAATTGGAAAAATACTTTTCTTGGAGGTTTTTAGTATATAATCGTAAATTGGAAAAATACTTTACTTTTAAAAAATCTTACAGTAAGTCCACATAAAAGTTAGCATACATTTATATGAAAATGTTACAAACATTTATATGAAAATGAGAGAAAAGATACTCAGTGATGTTATATATAGTGCATGACTTGTAGTGAGGATAACACTTGTATTGTCACTCTGGAAAGTCACTAACACCAAAAGCAATCAAGGAAATCCCAACATATATTCCATTTTTCTTTCTTTTTAGTAGATGGTTGCCTTGTGATGAAGGAACTTGCTCAAAAATATTTCCTAAAAATCTAAATGTTCACAAGTGAATGGTGAGTACGTTGTGAGAGAAAGATATGAACAGACAGGCAGGCAGGCATTTAAATGTAAATTAAATGTCAGTAACTTTTGGTTACTGCTCAAAGAATTAATGGCGTGGAAACTTGTGTGAAGTCCCTGATGAAAGATAAATATACCAGCCACTGGATTCACAAAACTCAACAGGATGACACCCCCCCCCCCACCCATTGTAGTATTTGCTGGACTGGTAATTCCTTCTTCCATACTCATCACTCTCCTTCTCAGACCTGTACTTCCTCTTCTTGCTATCCCTTCTGCTGTCATCATGATCTCTGTGGTCACTGACAAACCTCCCTTGCCTGTGGTCAGAATATTCCCTCCTGTGATCCCTGTAATTCCCACGATCCCTATAATTCCCATGACCTCTGTACTCCCCTTGATCCCTGCAGCCTCCTTCCTTCCTGTAGTCTTGATGCCTAAAGTTGCCTCTGCACTGTCTGTTGCGGTCAAATCTGTCAGCAGGGAGTATTGGCGGCTTAGGCAGGCTCTTCTTGCAGTGCTGGAACATATCAAATACTGGTCATTTCATAGACAAGGAGACAAGGAGCTGCTATAGAGTAGAGAGGAGGGATTCAGGGGATTCTAAACTTTGTTGGGATCTATGTACAGTAGAAACCTCAGTTCACAAACCAAAACAAGTTTTCCCATTTAAATTAATTAAAATACAATTAATCTATTCCAACCTCAGAAACTGCATTATTATTATTATTTTTTTTTCTTTGACAAGAATGAAGTTACAGTAACCACAGAAAGGTGTAAGTTTCTTGGACATCAGGCTATATCATGTCACTGATATGAAGGTCAGGTGTCTTCCCAGCTGTTTGACCTGGGAGCCCTTACCTTACTCCATCTCTAAATCACATGCCTTCATAAATTAATTAAGTCTGCCACTTCCTATTTCAACTTTCAGAATGGTTGGAAAGAATTATTTGAGAGGAAAAGACAAAATCTTGCCTTGCACCAGGCATGGGTTGGCTGGAAGGAAATATTTGAGCATACAAGTCTGTGTAAAATGGGGATTGTTGCACTACTCATGACAGCACATGCTTTCCAAATTCCACCTTGTGTCTGTGATCCAGGAATTCTTGACAACCTCACGTCTTATAAACCTGTCTAACAGATGCACTCTTTCTTTGGGCATCCAGACAATGGGACATGAGGTGAAATGTAATTGGACAACAGAGCACATACTGTTATGCAGAAAAATCCCTCCTTTACAGTCCTGCTCTAGTATTTCCTTCCAGCCAGTGCATGTTTGGTGCAAGACGAGATGGTGTCTTTTCTCCAATCATTATCATCTTTATAACCATCCTGAAAGTGAAAGTAAAAAGAGGCCAGCTAAATAAGAAGGCATGCAATTTACTAGAGGTGGAATGGGGTAAAGGAGATCCAGGTCTAGCTCCTCTCCAACAGCTGGGAAGGCACCTGACTTGGGTGACTTGCCAGTGTGTGATAATCACAATGTTCACAGCAGGCATGCCAAAACACAACAGTGTGTGTGTGCTTGCCAGCTGAGGGGGTCTGCAGGGTGTTTGTGCATTCACACACAGAAACACTGTTCAAGAACCATAGCAAAAATTCTTAAAAAATATTCATGAAGTGATTTGTTCATAAATAGTAATGTTCACAAACCGAGGTTCCACTGTGTGTAGTTTAAGGTGTGGTTGTGTGGTGCACTTCAAAGAAATTAAATTGGAGGAAGAATGTAAGGGCTATGCTTTCAGTGACAGTGACTGGAAATATTTATATTTAAGAAGGATAATGATGAGTATACTTGAGTGATGCAAGCAGATGAAGAATTGTCACCACCAGTGTCAGGGAAGCAGTAAAAATATTGCCTGTGAATGATGAGGAAAAGGTAGAGTGATGTCTGACCAACACCTAACGGAGGGAGGGACTTTTTGCAAGTAGATTTAAGGTGAATGAGAGCAGGAAAAGCTGACAGAAGTGCTGAACAAGTAAGGTGAAAGGTGATAGAGTAATAGAAGAGAATCACAGGGAGGTGAAAGGATAGAGTAAAAGAAGTCCAGCCAGCACATCTTGACATGATTGCTGAGTTGCATGTTAGTTACTTTTACCACTGTATTCACCACAGAGAAGCTGCATGGGAAAAATAGTTACTAAATGGCAATACTCAAGTTCTTCCCACTTGCTTTGATTGACAATATGGGTCGGTTTTAATTACTTTTCTTGAGAAATATGTGTCTTTTTATGAAGTATCACTTACCTCATCCCATCTGCAGCATTTTGTGATGCATGCATATACAAGTGCACAAATTTCTCATGATGTCAGAGACTTACACAGAGTGACTGTATGGTACAAATCAGGACTGCATACAAGAAAATGTGCCACCAAACTGGAGTAAACTGAGTTACAGTATATCACCTGGCTTCTAGGTTTGAGGCTTCTGGAGAGCATGATATGCTCCGCCACTCACACTGACATCCAGAAGAATCATGGGGTTCTGTTCCTTCAGCTGTCTTGCTCCAATAATGATGGCATTTTCCTCTAACTGCCACCATGTGTCAGCCAAAGTCCCACCACTTAACCTTAGGACGACATACTCCACACAGTGTTTGTGGCAGGAAATATCACACTTTCCACAACCCTCAAACTTCTGTTCTAATGTGATCTATGGGAGAGTGGGGGTGCTTACAGATGGAATGAATCAACAAAGTGTGTGTGTGTGTGTGTGTGTGTGTGTGTGTGTGTGTGTGTGTGTGTGTGTGTGTGTGTGTGTGTGTGTGTGTGTGTGTGTGTGTGTGTGTGTGTATACACATGCTTTATCTTGGCCATTTTCTTTTGTTGAGACTGCCTGTGAACTGTGCAAATTTTCTCTGCCTGGAGGAAAGATAAAATAAGCTACACATCAAACAGTGTGAACTGATTTGCATGGGTAATATACAATAGCAGCAAACACCCATATTGATCTGGTGGTGGATTACAAGCAGTTTTCTTTTTAAAAACTCTTACAGTTCACTTGCTGCTGCTCCCACTGGCCACTGATTGTGTCTAGGTTAGGCAGTCATGCCTGCTGACTCACCAGTGGAGACGTGATGCAAGTCAGTGACGTGATATGAAACACAGGCGTATGAATGAGTTGTGTAAATAACTGGTCTATTTCTTTAAACTATTTTTTTTTCTAAAAGTTAATACTTTGATATCATACATTATGTTTTCATACCAATATTTTCAAAAGATAGGGGAAGGAGGTGGAGAGCATGCAGAGAGCACAACTTGCAGATCAGCTTGGCTTCAGCAACTATACTCCTTTGTGACTGAATATCCATCCCAGTGATGTGAAGTAATTTTCATTACTCTAGGCTGATATCTTAACAAAAGAGGCAGATGAAACAAAGCATCCACACTTGAGCATGCACACACATCAAGCTGATGTCTCAATAAAAAAGGAAAGCTGAAACAAAGCACCACACATGTGTAACAACAGACATACACACTACCTCTGTAAACTGGTTATCCTCCTCAGTATAGTGAGAGGTTGCTTCCTCCTCCAGCTCAGCCAGAAGCTCGAGGTCGAGAGGCACCATGTCCTACCCGTCTTGTGCCATTGTGCTAAAACTGCTGGTGCTTGGGAAGGCCAATGAGGAGTCTGAAACTGAGTGTTTTCATTTAATACAGATAGAGGGGAGTCTGGTGAAAGTTGGTAGTACAGTGGAATGTGAACCAACTGGTATTAAAAAAAAGAATACTGCACTGGTGGCTGACAGAGAAGCAAGACATACAGCTGTTACAAGTTAGGTGTTTTGAATATTATACTGCTTCAGAAGATAAGCAGAAGTAGAATGAAACTGCATGAAAGAAGTATGAAGAGAAAAGGGAGAAATATAGAATGCTTTTAATGAATGCAGAGCTGGTTATACAAGGAAGTCTACTGCCTCCTCACAGGAGGAGGCAGTAGACACCTGCCAAAACGATAATTACTCCCAGTGAGGTCTAAAGCACTGTTCAGGGGGTGCTGTGAACTTATCATTAAACCCAGCTGTGACCTCACAACATTTCCCTTTGTGTCTCACAACACAAGGGGGCAGTCACAGCCTGCCCTCTAAAGACAACTCTCTTCCTCCACACAAATCTACAAGCACCTAATAACACACACACCCTTCACTCAAAATTTTTTAAATCATCATGGCGACTCCTACACCAGCCTCGGAGTCCCCATCTGGGGAGGGGACCATAAATGTCCCCAGGTCGGACTGTCTTTTTGTCGACGACCCTAAGTGTCTTGACAGCCCCCTCAACTTTTTCTTCATTAACTTCTGCAACATTCGCAGTCTAAGATCTAATTTTCAATCTGTAGAACACCACCTCTCCTCTTCTAAACCTCATCTTTTTTTCCTCACCGAAACTCAGGTGTCTGAGGCAACTGACAGTAGCCCCTTTTCTGTTCCCTCCTACTTTCTCTATCCTCATTTTCGATCCAAAGCTGGATGCTGCGTTTATGTGCGCAATGACTTAACCTGCTCTCGTGCCCACGCTCTTGAATCTTCCGAGTTTTCCACCATCTGGCTATGACTACAGAGTCACTCTCATACTAAATTTATCTGTGCTGTATACCTCTCACCTAACTCCTCTGACTATAAGAAATTCTTTGACTACTTAACTTCCAAAGTGGAGCACATTCTGACCCTCTTCCCTTTTGCAGAGATCTCCATTCTTGGAGACTTCAATGTTCACCACCAGCTTTGGCTTTCCTCTCCCTTCACTGACCATCCTGGTGAACTAGCCTACAACTTTGCTATCCTCCACGACCAAGAGCAATTGGTGCAACACCCTACTCGTATTCCTGACCGTCTTGGAGATACGCCCAACATTCTTGACCTTTTCCTGACCTCTAATCCTTCTGCTTATGCTGTCACCCTTTCTTCTCCGTTGGGCTCCTCCGATCACAATCTCATATCTTTATCTTGTCCTATCACTCCAATCCCTCCTCAGGATCCCCCTAAGCGAAGGTGCCTCTGGCGTTTTGCCTCTGCTAGTTGGGGGGACCTGAGGAGGTATTTTGCTGATTTTCCTTGGAATGACTACTGCTTCCGTGTCAGAGACCCGTCTTTGTGTGCTGAGCGTATAACAGAGGTGATAGTGTCTGGCATGGAGGCGTACATTCCTCACTCTTTTTCTCGTCCTAAACCTTCTAAACCTTGGTTTAACACAGCTTGTTCTTGTGCTATACATGATAGAGAGGTGGCCCACAAAAGGTACTTAAGCCTTCCATCACCAGAATCTCATGCACTTTATATTTCTGCCTGGAACCATGTCAAGTCTGTTCTCTAACTAGCCAAAAACTCCTTCATTAACAGAAAATGTCAAACCTTTCAAGATCTAACTCCCCTCGTGATTTCTGGCATCTAGCCAGAAATCTCCAATAACTTTGCTTCTTCTTCTCTCCCTCTTCTATTTCAACCAGATGGCACCACTGCTATCACATCTATTCCTAAAGCTGAACTCTTTGCTCAAACCTTTGCTAAAAACACTACCTTGGACGATTCTGGGCTTGTTCCTCCCTCTCCTCCACCCTCTGACTACTTCATGCCACCTATTAAAATTCTTCGCAATGATGTTTTCCATGCCCTCGCTGGCCTAAACCCTCAGACGGCTTATGGACCTGATGGGGTCCCTCCTATTGTTCTCCGAAACTGTGCCTCCGTGCTTGCACCTTGCCTAGTCAAACTCTTTCAGCTCTGTCTGTCACCATCTACCTTTCCTTCTTGCTGGAAGTTTGCCTACATTCAACCTGTTCCTAAAAAGGGTGACCGTTCTAATCCCTCAAACTACTGTCCTATTGCTTTAATTTCCTGCCTATCTAAAGTTTTTGAATCTATCCTCAACAGGAAGATTCTTAAACATCTATCACTTCACAACCTTCTATCTGATCGCCAGTATGGGTTCCGTCAAGGCCGCTCTACTGGTGATCTTCTGGCTTTCCTTACTGAGTCTTGGTCATCCTCTTTTAGAGATTTTGGTGAAACTTTTGCTGTTGCCTTGGACATATCAAAAGCTTTTGATAGAGTCTGGCACAAAGCTTTGATTTCCAAACTATCCTCCTACGGTTTCTATCCTTCTCTCTGTAACTTCATCTCAAGTTTCCTTTCTGACCGTTCTATTGCTGCTGTGGTAGACAGTCACTGTTCTTCTCCTAAATCTATTAACAGTGGTGTTCCTCAGGGTTCTGTCCTGTCACCCACTCTCTTCTTATTATTCATTAATGATCTAAACCAAACTTCTTGTCCTATCCACTCCTACGCTGGTGATACCACCCTGCACTTTTCCACGTCTTTTCATAGACGTCCAACCCTTCAGGAGGTAAACATTTCACGCAGGGAAGCCACAGAACGCCTGACTTCTGATCTTTCTAAAATTTCTGATTGGGGCAGAGCAAACTTGGTATTGTTCAATGCCTCAAAAACTCAATTCCTCCATCTATCAACTCGACACATCCTTCCAAGACAACTATCCCCTCTTCTTCAATGACACTCAACTGTCCCCCTCTTCTACACTGAACATCCTCAGTCTGTCCTTTACTTATAATCTGAACTGGAAACTTCACATCTCATCTCTAGCTAAAACAGCTTCTATGAAGTTAGGTGTTCTGAGACGTCTCCGCCAGTTTTTCTCACCCCCCCAGCTGCTAACTCTGTACAAGGGCCTTATCCGTCCATGTATGGAGTATGCTTCACATGTCTGGCGGGGTTCCACTGAAACTGCTTTTCTAGACAGGGTGGAATCAAAAGCTTTTCATCTCATCAACTCCTCTCCTCTAACTGACTGTCTTCAGCCTCTCTCTCATCGCCGCAATGTTGCATATCTAGCTGTCTTCTACCGCTATTTTCATGCTAACTGCTCTTCTGATCTTGCTAACTGCATGCCTCCCCTCCTTCCGCAGCCTCGCTGCACAAGACTTTCTTCTTTCTCTCACCCCTATTCTGTCCACCTCTCTAACACAAGAGTTAACCAGTATTCTCAATCATTCATCCCTTTCTCTGGTAAACTCTGGAACTCCCTGCCTGCTTCTGTATTTCCATCTTCCTATGACTTGAATTCCTTCAAGAGGGAGGTTTCAAGACACTTATCCATCAATTTTTGACCACTGCTTTGACCCTTTTATGGGACTGGCATTTCAGTGGGCATTTTTTTATTAGATTTTTGTTGCCCTTGGCCAGTGCCCTTCCTACATAAAAAAAAAAAAAAAAAAAAAAACAGCACTGTGTGGGGCTGCAGCATGTAATGTGAGAGCAGGTGAGAGAAGGAAATGAACTGTAATAGAGGTGGTGTCTGCAAAATACATGTGGAAATAATACATCTGACCTGGATCAAGTGAGGAATGAGAAGGCAACAATGAAAAGCTGGAAGAGGCAACCAATGCTACAAATTTTACTTCGGCAAATCACTAGTCTGCTAGATGGTGCCGTTCACATGAGATACACTACACTTTGCCACACAGTCAGTTACTACACAGACACCACACAAGACGGACGTCGGTCCTGCCTCCTGTTCTGTTGTTACGACTTCTGTTATCGAGGAGTGATAGGAATATTACAGTTTTCTTGTTTGGATTGTGTATTATGGTTTCCATTACCTGTTATAAGGATGGAATATTGTCTTGAGTTATCCGTTACCTGATTATAGGGCGGAGTATTGCCTATGGATATCCGTTACCTGATAAGGGCGGAGTGTTGCCTACTTGAATCCGTTACCTGATTTAAGGGCGGATTATGGACTATAAATATCCGTTACCTTGTATAAGGGCGGATTATTGGTTATATGATATCCGTTACTTGGTATAAGGCGGATTATTGGCAAATATTTTATGCTATATATATATAACAATATTTGGGCACTCGTGAGCCGACATAGATGCGAGATGGTTCCATCTTGTTACCCATTATTGGGGCAAGAGGAATATTGCCTTATTTACAAGCCTGGGGGCATTTGACTTCCCAGATTATTATAAGGAAGGAGTTTTTGATTTAAAGTTACCCTGTGTGTGAGGTTAAGGCACCCGTGGGGTTATAAAAGGAACTGCTGTTAAAAGGGGTGGCATATTGTTAACATTAGCCGCCATGTCTAGGACGCCTTCTGATGCTTGCCCCAGTCCTGAGAGATTCAGAACTACCAGCTTGCCACGCACCTCAGCTAAGGTAAAGGGACTACACAAGGGGAGTAAACATGAAGAAAGATCCAGATCTAAGAGCCGTTCTACTCGTCATGAGAGGTTAAGTTACTCTCGGTCACCTTCCCCTTCTCCAAAATACGCTGGTGAAGACAGCAATGCGCCTTCTTTGGGCATGATTATGGATGCTTTGACTGAGTTGAGGAAAGACATGGACAAGCTTAAGAAGGAAAATGGGGCTGTGAAGTCAAAAGCAGTTCATAACAATGCTCCCCTGTAGGTGTCAAATAATACTTTGATGCCTGATTCTCAGGAATCACAGGCAGGATTTTCTGGATTTAGAACTCCACTGAGGGAGGACAGTGATGAGGAAGAGGAAATCCAGAGGGATGTTCCTCATGATAGTATATTGTTACAAGGTGCTAAGAATTATGAACCCATGGAAACTGTCTCAGAAGAACTTGACAAGGAAATTGCTGCAATGGTGAACCACCTGTTTATTAATGGCATGAGGCAGGAAGATTACAAAGCCATTGTAGAGGATGAGGTGACATTTAGACCAAATAACTGCCATGCATTAACTCAAATGGATTGCAACCCAAAGGTCCTGGACGCACTGCCTGCAGAGGCAAAGAAGGCAGACTTCCGCTTAAGGGAAGTGGGAAAAAAGATATTACCAAGGCAGCTACTATTGTTGTAAAATCGCTTACTGTGCTAAACAAGGTGGCACGTGATGAAGAGCACCAAATTATTGCAAATGAGGTGGCCATGCTCAATGGTGCATTAGCATTATTGGGTAATGCCCACTACAGAAATAACTTGAACAGGCGACATATCATAAAGAGGGACATTAATCCCAAATATTCTCATTTGTGTGCTGACAAGGCTCCCATGACGGGTCTATTGTTTGGGGATGACCTGTCACAAGCCAACAGAAATATTGAGGAGGCAGAAAGGCTGAAAACTAAATTCACTTTTAAGAAGCCTACATCTTGGACTGCAAGCAGTGGCAGATTTGGTGGAGGTAAACAATGTAACTTTTTTGCCAAGGCCTCCTCCTGTGGATTCCCATCCAGATATCAGCCGTATGGTTTTCGCAGGATGCCCTCCAGTGGTGTGAACACAGGCGCTCCTACCCTGCTCAAGCTTGGACAACAAAAAACGTGAGAGGCTGGGGTCAACATATCCCCCGGCATTAACCCAGGTGAAAGAACAATTTGAGGCTGGGCAACTTCACAAGTTTATCAATAAATGGCGTGTGATTACAAGTGACCTGTTCATTTTGGATATGGTGGAACATTGTCATCTGAATATAGATGAAGCTAATATCGGATATTTATTTAGAGAGGATATACAGTATGTCTTTAGTGAGGAAGATAAACTGATTATGCATTAGGAGGTTAAAAAATTGTTAGAGATAAAGGCCATCATAGAGACACATGGACAGGATCAACAAATACTTTCACCAGTTTTTCTGAGGAAGAATAAGACGGGGGATTATAGGATGGTGTTAAATCTTGAAAACTGAACAGGCATGTAGAATATACTCATTTTAAAATAGAAAATTTTGAACAAGTATTACAGTTGCTTAGTCAAGGAGATTATATATGGCTTCTATAGACCTTAAGAAAGCCTATTATTCAGTAAAAATTGCAGAGGAACAACAAAAATATCTGTGTTTTAGATGGTTGGATAAGATTTACCAGTTCACGTCTACCTAACGGGTTTTCGGATGGTCCTCGTCTATTTACAAAACTTCTGAAGCCAGTTTTCTCTACACTTAGGCATAAAAGCCACAACATCACTAGTTATATTGACGATACGCTTCTGTATAGTAGCTCTTTGCCGAGATGTTTTGATTGCATGAATGACAACATTCAGTTGTTGCAGAGTGTAGGTTTCTGCATAAATGTGGAGAAATCTGTTTTAAGTCCCACTACGCGTATTGAGTATTTAGGTAACGTGATAGATTTGGTGGCCATGACAGTTACCTTGCCGGCGCGTAGGAGGGATGAGATTATACAGCATTACTCTCTTTTAGTCAATAGACAAAGAAAAAATTAGAATTGTGGCAAGAGTGATTGGCCTGCTGGTGGCAGCAATCCCAGCTGTAGAGATGGGGAAGATGCACTATAGGAGGATGGAAAGAGCAAAGATCAAGGCTTTGGAAGAGGCATGTGGAGACTTTAATAGATGGATGAACATTACAGAGGAGATTAGAACATATTTAAACTGGTGGATTAAGGAATTGGAGAATCAAAACAGGAAAATATTCAGAAATGCACCAGATACTGAGTTGTTCACAGATGCTTAAAATCTAGGATGGGCAGGTTGCCAAAATAGCATCACTACCAATGGCAGATGGTCCCCTGAAGAGGTGCGTTCGCACATTAATGCGTGAATTATTGGCTATGTTATTCTCATTGAGATCTTTTACACATCTCCTTAGAGGTTTACACGTTATGTGATAACACCACAGCGATTAATTACATGAATGAGATGGGAGGTGTTAAGTCAATAGTTTGTGATGACATTAGTAGGAACATCTGGGAATGGTGTCTTAGTAATGGGGTATGGCTGACAGCTTCCCACATACCAGGCAAATGTAACGTCATGGCCGACGAAGCATCATGTTACTTTAATGACGGACATGAGTGGCAGCTGAATGAGATGATATTTAAGGAATTGTGTTCTATATTTGGGAATCCTTGTATAGACCTATTCGCTTCACGTTTGAACAAACAAATGACTCCATTCTGTGCATGGACACCAGATCCAGAGGCTGCATATATTGATGCAGTTACAATTCCGTGGGCTAAATTTAAATTGGTTTACCTCTTTCCTCCCTTCTCTCTGATCTCTAGATGTCTGCTGAAGTTAAGGGAGGAAAGGACCAGAGGATGGATCATAGTGCCACTTTGGCTATCACAACCGTGGATGGGGGTGCTCCTTCGGATGCTAGTAGACGACCCTCGGGTCATACAGAGAAGGAAAAATGTGCTAATGCATCCGTCAACTGCTGAGGAACACCCAATAATGAAACACACAAATTTGATGGCTTGTCAGTTGTCCGGAAACAACTTAGAGAACGTGGCATATCTAAAAGAAGGTACGGAAATCATTATGGCCTCTTGGAAACCAGCAACAGGTAGACAATACAACACTCACATCAAGAGGTGGACACTCTTTTGTAGTAGAGGGAACATTAATCCCATTGCACCATCTATAGCAGATATATTAAACTTTCTGTCTCGTAACTTTCAAAGGAATGTGGGTTATGAAAGCATTAACACGGTGAGAGGGACTCTATCTGCAATAGGAATTATGGTGGAAGGCTGCAGAATGGGCAATCACCCACTTGTCAACAGATTTCTGCGGGGAGTCTTCAACTTGCGCCCTTCTACACCCAGGTACGCAACGACCTGGGATGTGAAACTTGTATTACAAAAGATAAGACTCATGGAACCACTACACAGCCTAACACTGAAAGACTTATCGCTAAAAATGGTGATGCTGATGGCAATGACACAAGCAGCCAGGATCCAAACTTTGCACTTATTGTTGGTGAATATGGCATTTGGAGAAGAATCTGTTTCAGTTTTGTTAGGAGGTAACATCAAGCAATGCAGGCCAAAATTTAATGTTTGTACTATTGTATTTAAAGCTTATCCTCAGGATTACAGATTGTGTGTACTTAAGGCTATGAAAGAATATATAGAAAGAACTGAGAGGCTAAGGACAGAATCTGGAAATGCAGATGGGAGACTACTCATAAGTTATATAAAACCCCATAGGGGTGTTTCTAAGGACATGGTGGCAAGGTGGCTTAAGACCATGTTATGTAAGTGTGGGATTGATACCAAGAGGTACACAGCAGGTAGTATTAGACCTGTGTCAGTGTCTAAGGCCAAGGCACTGGATGTGCCTATTGCCACCATCATGGCAAAAGCTGGTTGGACGCAGGAAGCCACATTTGCTAAATATTATAATAAGGATATACAAGGGGAAATAGACCCTTTTTCAAGAAGCAGTGCCAGGCTCAGTATAATGTAAGGTTTGAAATGTTATCAGCAGTAAAAATCATGTTCTATTTTCGTAAATGACAATGGGGTTTTTGTAATAGGAACTTTTATTTACACCTATTTACAAAATGTGAAATTTGACAGAACCCTTTACATACAACACCCACATGACTTTAAAATCTCATGTGAATGGCAC
This sequence comes from Scylla paramamosain, assembly GCF_035594125.1. Taxonomy (NCBI): domain Eukaryota; kingdom Metazoa; phylum Arthropoda; class Malacostraca; order Decapoda; family Portunidae; genus Scylla; species Scylla paramamosain. The sequence goes on along the minus strand of NW_026973684.1, from coordinate 455,778 downwards.
CATCTAGCAGACAAGTGATTTGCCGAAGTAAAATTACAGAAGTACATGAGACTTACCGTAGGTTAGTTGAAATGTGCTTCGGATTTTGCGAGGCACATCACGTCTGCTAGATGGTAGAGTTCACATGCCCTCCACTCCCTCCCTTTGTTAATTGATGATTCTTGGTTTACACAACAAAAATTCAAGGACTGGAAGGGTTGGGAGATAATATTTCATGTGGGTAGTTGTATCTTTAAAGACTGACTGTGTGGTGAAGTGTAGTGTATCTCATGTGAACTCTACCATCTAGCAGACGTGATGTGCCTCGCAAAATCCGAAGCACATTTCAACTAACCTACGGTAAGTCTCATGTACTTCTGTAATTATATGTAAAGCTGCACACTGTAAAAGTAGACTGAATCTTGTTGCCTCTAGTGTTTAGCTTCAGCCTGCTTCAATAGGGAGACTGCCTGCCTCTGTGTTTAGGACACTGCACTGTTCAAAAAGACATAACCACAAAACTGTTATTTGTTAATGATGATTTATCAATATAAATAAAAGATATATACATTTTAATATTTCCAGTCTATTACTTTACTTAATTTTACTTAGAGAGAGAGAGAGAGAGAGAGAGAGAGAGAGAGAGTCTTCGAATTATAAAGTTGGCAGCAAAAACAATGACAAAATTTTCAAGTGTCAATCAACATCCGCATGCCATCCAATCACTGTATCACTTAGCCTTGCTCTCAGGTGATTAAAAAATGATCACGAGGAAAACAATAATAATAATTTAGTATTACTCCTTAAGAAAACTGCAGAAACAAACCTATCACTCATGTAAACTCACTCATGTTGTTCTTCCATGGACCACATGCCCCTCCTTTTTTTATTTATTTTTTTTGTTCATTTGTTTTCATGATTTATCTAAAGGATAATAGCTAGATATTATTAGTTTCTTTATTCATATATATATATATATATATATATATATATATATATATATATATATATATATATATATATATATATATATATATATATATATATATATATATATATATATATATATATATATATATATATATATATATATATATATATATTTTAAATTAGCTTAGGGCAAAGCTGACCAAAAAGGTGATTACAAATATTTTTAGTGCAAAATTTTAGGTGATGGCAAGATTTAAGGGTGCACCATTAAAAGAAGGAAGGAGGCAGCAGGCACAGCTTCTACATCAGCTATGCATACACCAACTGCAGTTACTTGGACACACTGCAAACTGAATGCAAACTGAACACAACTCCAACAAGATAGAAGCAAACATTCTGACCACTACAACATCATACTTCAAAGGTAAATATTAGCTAATAAATTCTGTTCCAACTTTTGCATACTTACATTTCTCAGTGACCAGTTTCTCTAGAATGAGTCCATAGAAACCCTCCAAGGAAGCTTTGAAGTGTGTTGTGCTGGCTTTGGTTTCTGGTTCAAATATCCTGGAAAAGAAAAAAAAAGCAGTCAGGTGGATCTGGTCTGGTTCAAGGAAAATCAGTTCATATCAACTAACTTTGGTTTCTGGTTCAAATATCATCTAATGGAAAATAAGCTATCAGCTAACTTTGGTATCTGGCTCAAATATCATGTAAAGGAAAAAAGTATCAGTCTTGCACCACTGAGAAACACTGACTGATAGAAGAAGTGTTCAGAAAACTTTACACCCACAATGACAACTGGAGCAAGGTTCTTCAAAGTAAGGGAGCCTCCCTGCACTATGCACTATAACTAAGCATGTATAACACCAATATAAGTATGGTTGGGTGGCCATTTTTGCTGTGATATCAAAGCACAGAGCACACCACCTCCTCGGTTTGGGTAACCCAAATCACCCGAGTCACCCGAGTCATGCAGAGAGCATTCAGTTGAGAACTGGGTGACCCGGGTAACCCAAGTCACTTAACTTAACGCACCCCTGGTCTCTGACATGGAAGCTGTGGCCATTCCAAGGAAAATCAGCAAAATACCTCATCAGGTCCCCCAACTAGCAGAGACAAAATGCCAGAGGCACCTCTGCTTAGGAGGATCCTGAGGAGGGATTGGAGCAATAGGACAAGATGCAGATATGAGACTGTGATTGGAGGAGCCCAATGGAGAAGAGAGGATGACAATATAAGCAGAAGGATTAGAGGTCAGGAACAAACACATAACTAACAAAACACATGTTTGAGTGCAGCTCACCTCTCCCACTCCTGAGCAGCCCACTCCTGACAGTCACCAAGTCAAAAGCAAGGTCAGCAGGGTTCCTGAGGGTCTGAACCATGAGGTGGGGGTGTCCCAGGATGGTCACCAGCTGGGATGCCTCAGACAGTGGAATGGAGATGTTTACAAAGTTATCCCATGAGTTCTCTGTGAGTTTGGCACCACAGGAGCAACACAACACATAGTCTGTGAGGAACAGCACTTGTTAGCACCACCCAGGAACACCACCACTCACCAGTCAAAAATCATGGTCAGTACTCATTATCCTAAGAGACATTCTATTTTACCAGTCAAATACATAAAGTCACCCATGACACACCTTCAATCACCAGTCACCAGTCACACTCCTCAGTCACCACTCATCAATCAAGATCCTCATCATTACTCACTATCCTAAATGACATCCTAAGTCACCAGTCTACTCTGAAATTCTTAGTCACCAGTCTCCAGTCAATAGTCTGACATCCTTAGTCACCATTTTGACATTCCCAGACGTCAGTCATCAGTCCAGTGATTATTACTATGACTGTCACTTGAGACCCTCTTATGAACAGAATGCATGCATCAAAATGTCTTCATGTGAAACGTCACTTAGTGCAGAAAGGCATTAAAAACATTTTCAATTTACAGGAAAGATTCACATGTAAGAGCAGGAATCAAAGATGAACATGAACACGCTTTACAAAATACTGGAATGGTAGCAATGTTCCCTCCCACAGTAGGTTGACCAGGTAATGAATGTGTTACACAGGCTGTGATATCATTCCATACATACAGGAAATTCTTTACAAAAGAGAGGACTTTACTTTGGAGAATGCTTCACTAAATATAATGAGCTCATTACTCTCACTTCAAAAGCCAGTGAGGCTTATTTCGTGAAAAGACAAAGGCAAAAATTCTTTCATCTATTTAATTTACTTAAACTAAGATAGAAAATATATTCTGTCCTTTTTCAGTAACAATAAGAAACACTAGTCTTTAGTAATTCCTAGTGAAGGAGAGTCACTGCACTACTACTGGGACGACTCAACCACTAGAGGCGTCATGATTCCAGTTTTCATTTTCAATATTATGTTTCATTTTCAATGTTATCCTTGACTTGAATTATTGCTGACACATTTTTGTTTCCAGAAGGTTTAATACTCCGTTTTCCTGTTGATATGAAAAAAAAAAAAAAAACTGTTTGGGGAAAGTTTAATTAATATGGTGATAGAAAATATCTTAAATATATTTGAGGAAGTGTCAAGAACATTATGAGAGCACCAGTCAGCAGCCACATTAGAAGGGAAAGAGGCTCAGGGTGTGACTTCCAGATCACCTCAGCCTGCACTGACTGTAAATATAGCAGGATTTAAATCCCTACAAGACATTTAACCCTGTAAGACAACTATACTCTATTCAAGAAATTTATAAATACATTCCCTCCTACTAGGTGGTGGTATGTCAGGCTCTGGACTCATCTCTACTGGCTGATGACTTCCTGGACCATGGTGGAAGGTTTACCCTGAATTTGGTGACTTTCAGGCACTGTCTTCCACAGCCTCCCACAGCCCAAACACCTCGATAATTCCCTTATTAATTCTTACACCTCCATAATTTCTTCTTCTTGATATCTTTTCCCTAGTCTCTATAGAGTCATTGTTCTTGCCAGCTCTCCTCCAAGCATAGTCATATATATTTTCCTTTGACAATTGTTTCTGTCTCAAGTCCTCCCTTACACAGTCTATCCATATAAGGTTTAGTTTTCCTCTTGCTCTCCTGCCTTGCACCTCTATCTCCATCACACTTCTCCTGACATATGACTCTTTCCTTCTCTTCACATGGCTAAAACACTGCAGCTTTTTTTCCTGTGTCCTTTGAAACGTCTCCACTAGTTTTACATTTTCTTCATATCCAAGCTCCAAATTATTGACCCATGTATCTATCTGTCCATCTGTCCATATACCAGGTTGGCAATCCCACACAGGGTGGCCCAGACAAAGCACCATCCACTCATACACACATCATTCACACTCTTAGTCCTATCAGCCCCTAATGGAGAGGGTATTCACCTAATATAGTATAAAATAACTATAACAATCTCAGTCCCACATAATCAGTTGGCTTGGTGCTTCAAACACAGAATATTAAACCAACAGGAATGAAGGAGTAAACGAGATGAAAAGATAATGATAAAAGATGTCTCTACTCTCTTCCTCCCTCAGGTCTTTACTTAGGGGATATAACAAGGATGACATGAGCAAAATCCTTAGGTTCAGTGATCAGGATAGGACAAGAAATAGCGGGTTCAAGCTTGATAAAGCTAGCTTTAAATGAGATACAAAGGAAAAAGTTTTCAAATATAGTGGTTGATGAATAGAATAGACTCAGTAATCTGGTTGTTAGTGCTGAGTCGTTAGGAAGCTTTAAAAGAAAACTAAACAAACTTGTGGATGGGGGAGATGGGTGGAAATAGGCAGGCATGTTTCATACAGGGATTGTCATGTTAAGGACTGATGGCTGCCTGCAGCTTCCCCTATTTTCTTATGGCTGTTAATGTCCTGTCAATATGGAGCTTTTAAAAGAAGACCAAATAAATTTAGGTATGAGGATGATAGGTAGAAATCAGAAGGCATTTCTAACAGGAAATGCCAATTGTGGGTTGACAGATTCTTGCAGCTTCCCTTGTATTCTTATGTTCCCATGTACTCATCCTCCATCCTCTTAAAGTTGTGAAGGAGTTCCTGCAGGCAAGACTCAGCATTGGGGGAGTCCATCTTATTCACCACAAGGAGTGCTGGCTTACTCAGCAGGTCAGGTGAATACAGCTCCAACTCCTGTGTGTACAGGTGTGGAGGAGTAACTACAAAGGAATATAAATGAAGGTAAAAGAGCAGCAGATTTCTTGGCCCTTATGAGACTTTGTGGTAAGGTACAAAGGAACAGGAAAAAAAGAGCAGCGGATTTCTTGGCCCTCATGACGATGCTTGTGATAAGGTACAAATGAACTCAAAAGAGGATAAAGAGTAGCAGATCTGTTGGCCTTTTTTTTTTTTTTTTTTGTGGGGAGGTGTTTGTCATAAACTACACTAATTAAAGTAAAGATGAAGACAGTGTGTGTGTGTGTGTGTGTGTGTGTGTGTGTGTGTGTGTGTGTGTGTGTGTGTGTGTGTGTGTGTGTGTTTGAGTGAAGGGTAAGTACATGACAGGCTGTCCCTGTGATGTCATGCCTTGGGGCATCATGCAGACTCTGAGACACTGGTCTGGAGACAGGATGTGGCAGGATGAATCAACCAGGAGAGGGTTTCACAGGAGATCACGCCTTTGTCAGGATTCACAGAAACATGAGTCTGACACGTTACCACTCAGGCCGAGGTGGTCATCATGACCTGAGTGGATTTTGGTCAACCGACTGTCCTGTCACTGCCACAAAGACTCAGTTTCCAACATGACTCAAACTTGGGATCACAAATTCACATCCATGCGTTTACCAGCAGGGTGTGTCTGACAACCCCAAGGAAGCCACAAGCCAGGCACTCATTGTAGGCTAGATGTCAACACTGTACAGAGTTTCCCCAAGTTATGGTGGAGTTCTGTTCCAACACCAAGTCATAAATTGACAAAAACAGAATCAAAACTAAAGCATTTTGTCCACATACAACCATAAATGCACAGAACCAGTATTAAGAGCACTAGCAAATAACTCTCCTATTAGTTAGAATGAGAGTAAAGCTGCCAATCAACACAACACAACAGCAAGTCAAAACTGTAAACACACAGACATCACATTCACGCAAAGTTCCTCAGCCCCACACACCCCTGCAGGGCACTGGGCACCCACACACTCACCCTGTTGACCAGCATGACATTCTCGGTGGGTGAACAGTATGGGTGTTTGGGTGACAGCCGGAAGCTGTTGATGTCTACCACAAAGAGGAGGAAGTGTGTCCACTCCACGTGGCACAGGAAGCGGTGCCCCATCCCCATGTTGGAGTAGGCACCCTCGATGAGTCCCTGCAGATCAGCGATGGTCAGCCGCCGCATGTCACTGTACTTCACCACACCCAGGGTCGGCTGCAGCGTCATCGGAGGGAACAAAGTAGTTAGAAATTCAAATGATGAGTTATTTCAAGAAAGCAGCATAAAATTAGGCTTGTAATGAGCTGTTTTGTTTCTCTTCAGTTGATTTTGCATTTTGTGTTTGTCTGATATGTTGTATCTGTACTATTTTAATAATAATAATAATAATAATAATAATAATAATAATAATAATAATAATAATAATAATATATTTATCTATCTATCTATCTATCTATAGTTACAAGTTCCCAGTTAACCAAAGTTGGAATCAGGTCATAAGCTTGGGATGAATTGTGGCTGGCCAATGGAAATGTACATGCCAGGCCCAGGTGGGCTTAACCTAGGCACAGGCCGGAGGTAAAGCTGACAGACATTCTTGGTGGGCTGTAGTGAGCTGTGTTGTGCCTCTGCTTGGGACTGCTACACTCTATGCAGTGGATAAGTACAGTTTTCATGATACTTGTCTTGGTTTATTCAGTGAGAGCAGTTATGTTATTTAATGCTGTTTTGTGGTGGTGGTTTTGGTGAAGTGCTTTGTGGTTTGTCAGTGATTATCAACCATTGTGAGTTTATGGTGTATGTTATTATTTCCTGTTGGAGGGAGGAGTGTATTGGTGACAAGTGGAATAACAAGTGACTGTTGCTAGTCTAGTAGTGAATCATGAGAGTACTTGATCTGTTTGTCAGACTGCCGTGATGTAACATCTGCTGGCCTGTCTATCCTTTCATTTTTCAATAGGCAGCTTTGTTTGCTATAAATTGTTCATTATATTAAGGTAAAGTTTACAAGCACTTGACTTCCTTTTGCCCTTGACCTGAGTTATGCAATGGATGATGTTCTTGTCTTAAAGTGAACATAACAAACCTTGAGTCAGGTTATCCAAACTTACTTATTCACTTGGCCAACTGCCTCCATCTCACAATATTATCTATGCTGATAAGGAGAAATAATATACCAGAGAAAGGGACGAATGATTGAGAATACTGGTTAACTCTTGCATTAGAGAGGTGGACAGAACAGGGGTGAGAGAAAGAAGAAAGTCTTGTGCAGCGAGGCTGTGGGAGGAAGGGAGGCATACAGTTAGCAAGATCAGAAGAGCAGTTAGCATGAAAATAGCAGTAGAAGACAGCTAGATATGCAACATTGTGGCGGTGAGAGAGAGGCTGAAGACAGTCAGTTAGAGGAGAGGAGTTGATGAGATGAAAAGCTTTTGATTCCACCCTGTCTAGAAGAGCAGTATGAGTGGAACCCCCCGGACATGTGAAGCATACCCCATACATGGACAGATAAGGCCCTTGTACAGAGTTAGCAGCTGAGGGATGAGAAAAACTGGCGGAGACGTCTCAGAATACCTAACTTCATAGAGGCTGTTTTAGCTAGAGATGACATGTGAAGTTTCCAGTTCAGATTATAAGTAAAGGACAGACCGAGGATGTTCAGTGTAGAAGAGGGGGGCAATTGAGTGTCACTGAAGAAAAGGGGATAGTTGTCTGGAAGGTTATGTCGAGTTGAAAGATGGAGGAATTGAGTTTTTGAGGCATTGAACAATACCAAGTTTGCTCTGCCCCAATCAGAAATTTTAGAAAGATCAGAAGTCAGGCGTTCTGTGGCTTCCCTGCGTGAAATGTTTACCTCCTGAAGGGTTGGACGTCTATGAAAAAATGTGGAAAAGTGCAGGGTGGTATCATCAGCGTAGGAGTGGATAGGACAAGAAGTTTGGTTTAGAAGATCATTAATGAATAATAAGAAGAGTGGGTGACAGGACAGAACCCTGAGGAACACCACTGTTCCTCAGGCTTCCCTAATGCTGTTGCCAGCGTTAGAGAAGCCCACCAGACCCACATCAGCCAACAGCTTCAGTTTCAGCTTCACAATGTGTCCCTGTGGATGCGAGAACATAGGAACATGAGAACACATCATCAAAAAGGGGTAGTGCAAGAAGCCAGCAGGTTTGTACATAGTTTTTCTCACCCCCACAGCTGCTAACTTTGCACAGGTGCCTTATCTGTCCATGCACAGAGTACATTTCGCATGTATGAGAGGGGATTTCCATTTCAAGACACTTGTCCTCCAATTATCGATGATCCTTTTTGACCTCTCTTTAGGGACTGGCATTCTAGTGAGCCTTTTTTTTTTCTTTTTAACCTTTTGTTGCTGTTGGCCAGTGCCCCACTTACATGAAAATCAATCAATCAATAAATAAATAAGCCAAGGAAGTGCCAGTGTTCCTGATGTCCCACCAGTACCCACCTGTCCCTTCTGCCCATTGTACTGGTTGCTGGGGTTGCTGCTCTGCCCACCTCAAGCCACCAACACCTTGTCTCCTGCACAGTTTATCTCACCTGAAAAAAAAAAAAAGGAAGAAAAGATAAAAATCACACCTTAACTTAGGGAAATATTTCTACTGATTACAGCTTAACCATCCTACACACACACACACATACACACATATACACTAACAACTGATTACTGAGTCCATTCCATTCATCCACCAGTCTATTTCAGAACCAATTCTTTCCTGTCAATAAAAAAAAATTCTAACAAGAGATCAAAGAGAAAATAAAGACAGGGTGAAAAAGGAAAAGAGTGAGAGTGGCATTCTCACCCAGCAATTTCTGGTGCTGCTCAAGCCAGACGGTGGTGCCTGTAGGGACAGGAATGATCAGCTCAGCGCCAGCCTCCCCACAGATGCGATACTTGTAACTGTCCATGCCAGCTGCCCCAACCCACCACTGGTCTGGCTGAGCCTTGCACAGCTTCAGCAGACTGTGGCCTGTGAGGGAAAGAGAGAGACAGAGAGAGCAGGGTAAGAGGGATGTGGTCTGTGAGATGGAGAGCAGGGTGAGAAGTGGTCTGTGAGAGGGAGAGCAGGGTGAGAAGTGGTCTGTGAGAGAGGGCAGTGTGAGAAGTGGTCTGTGAGAGGGAGAGCAGGGTGAGAAGTGGTCTATGAGAGGGAGAGCAGGATGAGAAGTGGTCTGTGAGAGGGAGAGCAGGGCAAGAAATGGTCTGTGAGAGGGAGAGCAGGGCAAGAAATGGTCTGTGAGAGGGAGAGCAGGGTGAGAAGTGGTCTGTGAGAGGGAGAGCAGGGTGAGAAGTGGTCTGTGAGAGGGAGAGCAGAATGAGAAGTGGTCTGTGAGAGGGAAACAGGGTGAGAAGTGGTCTATGAGAGGGAGAGCAGGGTGAGAAGTGGTCTGTGAGAGAGAGAGCAGGGTGAGAAGGAAGTTTCCAAGCCTCATTCCCTGTCATAACAGTGTTTAAATGCCATGCCTCACTTCCTGTCATAACAAACATAATCTCTCTATGTCACTTCCCATCACAACAGACACAGTGTCTCCGTGCCTCACCTTCCTTCCCCTCCACATACACGTCACCCCTTGCGCCTCCCACTCCCCCGAGGCGCGGCAGACACATGCCCCCCGCTCCACCCCGCACGTGCAGCCGCAAAACATCCACAAACTTGCTGCGTACGCTCTTCATCTTGTCCCAGTGCTCATACCACCTGGATGGGAAAACTGCTTTAGGAAATTGCTATAGGTACATTCCTATATTTTCTGGAGCAGAGTAAGTAAAATATATTGTTATGGTTATCTTTCTACCTTCTCTGGAGTAAAAAAAAAAGAAAAAAAAAGTAAAATCTATCTATTTATCTATATACAGCAGCAGCAGCAGCAGCAGCAGCAATAATAATCTATCTATCTTTCTGTATACCAGACTGGTAATCACATATGTAGTGGCCCATACAAAGCAACACACACACACACACACACACACACACACACACACACACACACACACACACACACACACACACACACACACACACACACACACATGAACTGCAAGAGAAGAAAACCCAGTTAAATCTGAGAGATGGAAAGGAAGGAATTGGTAAGGAAAATTATTACAATGGTCCAAGATGAGGAACAGGGACTGGAACGAGAAGTGGAAGAGGCACATAGAATTGGAAAATATAGTGAGGGAGGTAAAAGACCATTAAAAGTGAGAATGAGATCCCAAGTTGCAATACAGCAGATCCTAGTGAGAACTGGGAAGCTGGCTGAAAGTTCAGAATACAGGAATATTTGGGTAAAAAGAGATACGAACTTGGAAGAAAGGGAAAAAGAGCGGGACCTGAGAAATGAAGCTAAGGAAAAAAACAACAGAAGGACAGAGACCGACAAGAGGAAATTTTATTGGAAGATACTAGATATGACACTGAGGAAATGGTACACTTGGGAAAGGGAACAAGTACTGAAAGAACCACAGCAGCAGACGGAGAAATTACAAGTGGTGGGGGAAGCAGTACATTAAGAGTAATTTATACAAACATAGATGGGTTACTCTCAGGTGTACTGGAAGTGAGAGATTACCTGAAGGAAAGTAGACCAGATGTGTTGTGCCTAACAGAGACAAAGTTAAAAGAGGAAGTCCACTTAAGCTTTAAGGAGGAGAGATATAATTACTAGAGGAGAGATAGAGAAGGGAAAAGGAGGAGGAGGAGTACTGATAATACTTCGAGATGATATATATGTGGAAGAAGTGCAACGTGGAGATGGTATGGTGGAGGTGATAGGTATAACAATCAGGACTAGTGGAAGAGAGAGGAGGAGGATCATATTAACGTACATGCCACAACACAAGGAAATGCAAAAGGAAGTGTTGAAGTGCCTAGACAACATGATAAGGAAGGACAGTAAAATACTACTAGTGGGAGACTTTAACCGCAAAAATGTAAGCTGGGAGGAGATGGAAGTTAATGGAAATGCTGGACAATGGAGTGAAGAAACGCTACAGTTAGCTATGTTGAATACAATGGACCGATGGGTGGAGGAATTTACAAGATACAGAGAGGAGGAGGAACCATCAATGCTAGACCTGGTGTTCACAAAAAAATAAAAAATAAAATAAATAAATAAATAAATAAATAAATAAAAACAGAGCCCTGTCCAAACATTAAATGCTTAATCCCAAAGGGAAAAAGTGACCATGTGGTGTTAGAAGTGGTACTGCAAGACTGGGAGGTTCTAGCATGTAAGGAGGATTATAAAAATGGGAGATTAAATCACGCAAAGACAAATTTTGCAGAGCTAAGAAAATTCTTTGGAAGGGACTTACGGAAGGCATGAGAGTGCAAGAGAAATATGAAACATTCTTGAAGAAGTACAATGAAGGTGTGCAGAAGTATGTACCTATATAAAAAGTAAGGAGGAACAAACATATTTGGTATAATGCCAGATGTGCATAAGCTAAGAAGAGAAAGGATATAGCTTGGAAAAACTGAAGAAGCAAAAAAAATGAAAAGAATAGAAAGCAGTATAAGGAGGCAAGGAATAAATATTTTAGAATAAGAAGAGAGGAGGAGAAACAACTTGAAAAGGATGTGGTAAAGAAATGTGAAGAAGACCCCAAGCTTTTTTTTACAGGTATATTAATGGAAAGATGATAAACAGAGAGACCATTGACAAGATAGTAAAGGGAGAAAGGATATATCAAACAGTGGAACAGATGAGTGAAATTATGAATGAGAGTTTTAGGTCTGTGTTCAATGTGGAAGCAAATTTTATAGAACCAAATGAGGAAGTGTGGTGGGAAGGATTACAGGAAGTCTTGGTGCAAAAGCATGAAATTGGCAAATTGTTATGAGAGTTGGATGTCAGGAAAGCATTGGGGCTTGATGAAGTATCAGGCTGGACACTAAAGGAATGTAGAGAACAAGTGGTGGAGCCAATTTGGGATGTGATTAACAGCTCACTGATAGAGGGAAAAGTACCAAAAGAGTGGAAGAGAGCAAATATAGTGTCAATAAACAAAGGAGGAAAGAGGACTGAGCCACTAAATTATAGACTGGTGTTGGTAGCTAGTGTTATAGGCAAGATCTGTGAAATAGTGATCAAAGAAAAGTGAGTGAAATATTTGGAAAAGAACAAAGTTATAACAAATAGACAATTTGGTTTCAGAAGAGGAAGGTCATGTGTACCAAATTTACAGAGTTTCTATACAAGAGTAATAGATGAAGTACAAAACAGAGATGGGTGGGTAGATGTAGTGTGCTTGGACATCAAAAAACTTTTGATAAAGTTCTGCATAAAAGATTATTGTGGAAGAAGAAACATATAGGAGGACTGAGAGGGAAGAAGAGTCAGTGTTTGAGGGGCATCAAGAAGAACAGTCTTCCACATAGAACTGTGAATATCTGGAATTGCTTAAATGAAGAGGTTGTTAGAGCACCAAACATGCAGAAATTTAAGGAAATGCTGGATAAATATAGCTATGGAGACAGGACACTATGAGCCCTGCTCAAACCCTATATTACACACACACACACACACACACACACACACACACACACACACACACACACACACACACACATCACTCACACTCTTAGCCCAGCCAGCCCGTGGTGGAAAGGGACAGTTTCATGGACCATCCTACTACACCCCAGGAGGTTAGGTATAGCACAGCTGGCCATATATCTTTTTACTTGTCCTAAGAACAAGCAAAAGGTTTATACAGTTCAGTTCCCTTACCATCTAATAATGCAGTAAGTAATGCTTTTTGGCTGATTACTATCTCAGAAATAATACCAAATTCAATAACTAGTTGGGTCTATAGTTGTGAAAAGGACAAACTAATACCCTGAGTTCTCTTAACTGACATGATGTTCTAGGGACTTGTGGTGAGGCCAGACATGTGAAGGTGTCTTGGCCTCCAGTCTGAGCAGCCACTCTCTCTTCCTTCACAGAAGACCTGCTTTTGACACCAGCATACAAACACCACTCCACTCCAACACTCGGACAGCCTCACCTATGGTCTGACCCTTTTATCCTCAACATTTGGGTATTGTCCTTTCTGGGGATTTCCCGTCCTGTGGTGCTGCTAAACTTTACCAACACATACCTTATGTCAGATACTTACTACTACAACATTAAATGGAGTTGTAGCATATATACACTGTAATGATATAAAAAGGTAAGTTAATGTAATATATGTCTATTTTTTAGTGAGAATTGCATTGTGTTTTGCAAACACCACAATACTTGGCAACGTTTCCTCCAGGTGTTGTCACGTTTCTTTGAGTGACTCAGTCAGTTAGTCAGTGACTCAGACAGTCTGTCAGAGTGACCTGTCAATCCACTGGTCACTTCCTCTCACACAACACGTGAAAAAAGAAAGAGAGAGAGAGAGAGAGAGAGAGAGAGAGAGAGAGAGAGAGAGAGAGAGAGAGAGAGAGAGAGAGAGAGAGAGAGAGAGAGAGAGAGAGAGAGAGAGAGAGAGAGAGAGAGAGAGAAAGTTGGAAGCAAGGTTATCTCTGACACTTAGGGTCTAATCTGGTAATTTGCCCATTAAAAAGTCTGGCAGTGCCACAGGCTGGGAAATTCCCAGAAAGGACAACACATAAACACTCAGGATGAAATGGTCCGACCCTAATTAAGCCACAATGTACTCACTGAGGCCTGTAGGGCAGTTAAACCACTCAGTGGTATCTTAGTCTTAGTGTGTATCATCCAGAGTAAATGTATTGTTTCTATAACCAAGGACTCTATCCCATAGCAGGAGTTTTCCCACATGGTACACAAAGCTACACCAATATCACCCTCTTACTCACCTCATATCTTTAAGAGGATGAGGTGCAGACAAGAGCCGTGTCTGCTAACACTGCCACACGCTGCATCGTGGGAGCAGACCAGCTCAGGCTTGATGCACAGACAGCAGACTGGACTAAGCTTTTCTCCTCACTCCCTTGCTCTTGAATGCCTGTAATAATAATGTATGCTTTAATTAACTCTTTCAATAATAATTCAAAGCTTTAAGTACAATACATAATGGGAGCAAACAAGCTGAGGCTTAATGTGCAGACAGCAGACTGGACTCAGCTTTCTTGCTTATTCCCTGGCTCTTGAATACCTGTAATAATAACATGTGCATTAATCAACTCCTTCAACATCAATTCCAAACACTAAACACACTGCATTATCACATTACAAAACATCTGGATTAGTACATACTACTGGACTAAGCTTTCTTCCTCACTCCTTTGCTCCTGAGTGTCTGTAATACTGTAATAATGTAATAATATGTACAGTAAAATCCCTCTCATCTGGCAGCTTTAAGTATCCGGCACATTTTTCCCCGAGCCTTAAAATCAATAAAAAATCAAGGTGTACTCATAAAATCAATTAAAATTCCCGCGCGAGGCATACTTTGTCCCCTCGCCACCAGAGAGCACTGCTTCACGCCACCCGCGGCCCACTACACTGTGTTTATTCAGTGACTCAGACCCGCGTGTGCACTGTTTATCGCCTGATGCCTTCATCATGCCTAAAGTTGTAGAAAAGAGGAAACGTGTTGTGCTTACACTTAAGCAGCTGATCAGATCAGCTGCTGATTAAGATCAGCTGATCTTTGTTATGGTAGGATGCGTGAGTGTAGGGTGGTGATTGTGTACATAATTTCACTTCTATTCAAGTATCCAGTAATATTCAAGTATCCGGCATGTCGGCGGTCCCGTTGATGCCGGATAAGAGGGATTTTACTGTACCTTAATTAGCTCTCAGCAACAACTCCAACCACTTAGGGCACTGTGGACAATCTCTGCAAGCATCAACAAGGAAAGAAAAGAGTAGATTTCAAAGTTATATCCAGTATGATGTTTAGAACTGGCTGTCACAAACAAGACAAAAAGAACTTGAAAATACATTTATAATATTTAGATGTGACTGTCACAAGGTAGAGAAAAAACAGAATGGATTTTCACATTTCTAACCAGTATAATGTTTAGATGAGGCTCTCACAGGATAAACATAAGAATGAAAGTAATAGATTTGTAGTTTTCTGGCCAATATAATATTTAGTAGTGGGTGTCAGAAGAAAGAGAAAGGAATTAAAATAATGTATTTTCACATTTCTATTAGGTATAATGTTTAGATGTGGCTGTCACAAGGAAGACAAAAAGACTAAAAAATAGATATTTAAATTTGTATCCAGCACATTATAACATTCAGCTGTGGCTCTCTCAAGGAAGGGAAAAAAATAATGAATAGATTTTCACATTTCTGGCCAGTATAATGTTTGGAAGTGGGTGTCAAACAAAATAGAATGTCTCAGGGAGGAAAAATATGTTGAATACCAGTGAAGGGTGAATGGAGTGAAGGAATACAGAAATGGGCATGGGGAGGATCAAACACACCATGCAATTTGTCATGTAGAAAGACTGACAGGAAACAAGATGACTACACCCCACATTAATCAACTCTTTCAACAGCAGTTCACATGCACTGTATGTAGTCATTGCATGCATCCACAATGTAGAGAAAAACAATTTTTTAAGTGAATACATCCTCAAATTCCTAGCCAGTATAATGCTTAGATAAAGCTGTCACAAGACAGAGAAAAGAATTAAATAGATTATCAAATTCCTAGCCAATATAATGTTTAGATAAAGCTGTCACAAGAGAGAGAAAAGAATGAAATAGATTATCAAATTCCTAGCAAGTATAATATTTAGATAAAGATGTCAGGAGAGAGAAAAGAGTTTCACATTTGTAGCCAGTGTAATGTTTAAATGTGGCTGTCACAAGAAAGAGAAAAGAATTACAGGAATAGATTTTCACATTTGTAGCCAGTATAGTGTTTAGATGTGGCTCTCATAAGCAACAGAAAAAAATTAAAAGATACTAAATAACAGAAAAGAGTTAATGGTACAAAGAAATATAGGAGTGGTCAAGAGCAGAATCAAAGACAGCCTTCTAATTCATCACATTGAAAGAATGGCAGGAAGTAGGATGACCATTAAGCACACTGTTAAAAGCATTCTTCTCTCATCAGGATTATTTTCAAAGATCACAGACATGATTAGCTGGGTTCAATATTTTTTTCTCTCTTTATCTATCATTAGGATCATGACATAAGCAAAAACATTAAAAATCAGGATGGGTTGAAGCCCCAAGAATAGTAAGAGAGAGGAGTGAGCCTCTTAACATAGCAACTGTTTACCAGCAGCAAGTATTGTAGATACGGGATGAGAGATGAGGGTTGTGGCCTGGCTGTAACGGTGTGTGGCACATGAGCCTCAGTCCTACCCAGAGATCAGTCACCATGAACCATGAGCTCTTAACGTACGGGAGTGGCTGGCTGGACAGCAAGATAACTCCTCAAAACCCTAATAACTTCCAGCAGCACCAGCGCACGACCCTGGGCAAATAACAGTGAAAGACAGGGAAATGTGAGTGATTATTAGAGACAAGTGAGCTCCTTGGAAGGAAGTTATCACCCACAGGGATCAGTTTTGCCCCTAATTATGTTTGCAACATATATGAATGACATGAATGATGAATCAGTAAAAGTTTCTTTGCCTACAATGCTAAACTCATGAGACAAGTGAGTGTACAGGACAATTGTGAAATACTGCAACACCTTAATAAAAATTGGAAATGGAGCTGCACATGAGAAATGTAATTCAATGTCAAGAAATTCAGTGTAATGGAGTTTGGAAAGAGCAAGCAAAGGATTTCAAGGGAATATAAACTTGAAGGAGAGATTATACAGAAATCAAAGTCAGGGAGATCTCTAGGAGTATTCGTATCAGACAACACGTCACCTGAGAAACACATAAATAAAATTGTTGGAGAGACTTACAAGCTAATGAGAAAAAAACAAGAGTGGCATTTATCCACATGGATGAAGAAAGGGTAAAGAAAGTGACCATCACTCTGATGAGGCCAAGGCTGGAACATGCAACAACAGTGTGCTCACAAAGCACAACAAATAACATCCAAGTAGCTTTCAAATAACATCCAAGTAGCTTTCAAAGAAAACATTACTAATTCCTTGGATCCCACACATTACTTTTAACTTATGCTTGGCCTTTCTCCACTAAAATACAGATAAACTGATTTTTTAAAGAATCCAGCATTTATTTTTCCTGTGCACATACATTAGCTGCCCATCATAACATTCCACTGTGCTGCCAGGCTGCCTCACTCACCTGGCATGGCAGTACTGAAGCAGAGATGCAGCACTGGCAACTCATACCACCAGGGTGCAGGACCCAGCCAGGAGGGACCCACATTCTCCATCACTGCCCAAAATTTCTTCTTCCCCTTCCCAGCAACACAAAATCTCTTCCTCTTGCCAGCAACACAAAATCTCTTCCTCCTCCTGTACAGCAATACAAAACTTTCTCCTCCTCCTGTAATACCACCTTAGTTAATAAGATCCTAATTTTAAGCGTATATTTATCACATTTTATTTTTTATTCAGTACAATATAAATTTAGTCCTAACTGGATTATTAATAAACCATTTATGATTATTATTTGTCAATGCATCAGTGTAGCATCAAAACATTACTACACCCTGCCTGCTCATGTTTGTTTGTTATCAACAAGGAACACAAGTCAGTCCTTTGCTCTGCCAAACATTACTTCCATGGATTGCCATACCTGCACATTTGACAGAGAGAGAGAGAGAGAGAGAGAGAGAGAGAGAGAGAGAGAGAGAGAGAGAGAGAGAGAGAGAGAGAGAGAGAGAGAGAGAGAGAGAGAAGGGTGAGTGAATTAGGTTAGTTTAGAAAGCCAAATTCCTGTGATTTTTGCTTCTCCATACGAAAAATTTAATTTTTTTTTCGCGGCTGTTAGACGGTTCATGTTTCTAATAATACTGTTGTGCCCACCCCTCACTCGGGGCGGGCGTGTTATCCACACGGGCACAGGTCAAGAAACTAGAGCAGCGGGGCCTCAAATAAGTCACACTATAAACGCCGGGACAACACACACACACACACACACACACGAGGCCGGGGCACAAGGGAAAACACGGGCACTATTTCCTAGGTTTATCGACAAATCCTCTGCAAGTACACTGCTTTAGAAGTTTACAGGGGCACCACAAGCCTCCCAGGGCACGACAGGCACTCAACAGGCAGGGAAACACTTCCAAAACAGGCAGGCACACGCTGGCCTCCTCTCTGGCCACGCGTCTCCCCTCTCTCCCTGTTCCCCGCCTCTCCCAGTGCTGCCACCTCCACAGTGCTGCCACCCGCACCCATACCCCTGGTATAACAATACCGAAAAAAAAAGAGATTGAGACATGTGTCTGTAAGAGTACTACTTACTCTGACAGCTTCCCTTGCGTCCTTATGTCCTGATAGACGGATGCCTGGAAAAGACACAATCCTCTTTTCTTGTGACCAGTTTGGCCATCCAGTCCTTGCTTCTCAAGTTCAGCTTCTTGTAGGGAAGATTAGTTCATTCAGCGGCGCTTCCTTCATGTTTCTCTTCATTACTGTGTTCCTTGTGTCTTCTCTTTCACTATCTATATAATATGTTTATCTCTCCCAGTGTTTCCCTCCTCACGGCCTCTCACTCAGGTGATGACGTAAACAAACATTACAGCTGATCGCTGGCACGTGCAAGGGACACAGGAAACCTGCATTTTTCACCCATGACTCGTGTATTTATTCGATCAGACCGTTTTAAAGACGGCATTAAATTATTTATACAACTTGGTCTGCCACAGGTTAATGTACGCTCTGCACCACGCTGTGTATATTGTCACTCTGCCCTTCATTTATTTTTTTTCATCCTAATTTGTTCTGTATTATATTACATTATGTATTTATTTATTCGTTTCTATTTTCTACTTTTTCCCTCATAATTTGTTCTCTATTATATTTCATTTGGTCTCTCTCTCTCTCTCTCTCTCTCTCTCTCTCTCTCTCTCTCTCTCTCTCTCTCTCTCTCTCTCTCTCTCTCTCTCTCAAGAGATAAAAATAAATAAATTAAACAAATTCCTTATTAATTAACATATATTTGTGTGTTTCTTTTCTTTATGATCAAAAATATTTGAAACTTTTGCCTGGGAAATAAATCATTACGAAAACAAACAAGATAGAAAGTAAAGCAAGTTACAAAAATAGGAAATTGATTAAAAAGTTTACAGTTTCTTGAGAATAATATTGAAGTGACATTAGCATTTTCATCTGACAGATACACTGGGTTCAGTTAAGTTAGGCTAGGCTAGATTAGGCTAAATTAGGCTTACAAAACTTTCGTTCTTTAATTTAATTGGTCATTCATTTTATATATAAAATTATTTTATTTATTAATTTTACGTAGGAGAGTCACTGATCAATGGCAACGAGAGGCAGAGAGTTAACTCTTGCAATTGAGAGGAGGACAGAATAGTGGTGATTGATTGACAATACTGGTTAACTCTTGCATTAGAAAGGTGGACAGAATAGAGGTGAGAGAAAGAAGAAAGTCTTGTGCATGTGCTTGTGATAGCGAGAGAGAGGCTGAAGACAGTCAGAGAGAGAGAGAGAGAGAGAGAGAGAGAGAGAGAGAGAGAGAGAGAGAGAGAATGGTACATATTGTTCTCTCCTCTCTCCTTCTCCTCCTCCCTCCAACACTTGAATACCGCATTGCTAATTTACATAAATTTCCTGCTAATTAGGCCAGGTGTGATAATAGTAGCAGTAAAAGTAGTAGTAGTAGTAGTAGTAGTAGTAGTAGTAGTAGTAGTAGTAGTAGTGAAAAAAAAAATTTTGATATAAAAAGTACCGTTTTCTTTTTCTTCCATTTCATATAATCACACTCACACACACGTATCGTACGTTAATGGGCAGCCTCTCTCTCTCTCTCTCTCTCTCTCTCTCTCTCTCTCTCTCTCTCTCTCTCTCTCTCTCTCTCTCTCTTGTGTGTGTGTGTGTGTGTGTGTGTGTACTGATTCAACTTGTCCAGTCAAAAATACGAGAGAGAGAGAGAGAGAGAGAGAGAGAGAGAGAGAGAGAGAGAGAGAGAGAGAGAGAGTTAAACTGACGAAATTCAATACAGATTTATCTCCTCTTCCTCCTCCTCCTCCTCCCTTTATAACAAGAAGTATACATATCTCGGCTCATTACCCTCCTCCTCCTCGCCAGGTAATAAGAGGTGATTACTCTCTAATTAGACAGGTAAGTGTGTGTTCGTTACCTGGGGATCTCATTTGCTGGTGGTGGTGGAATTGCTACTCGGAAAAAATGGCACTGGAAAGAATGGCACAGGAAAAAATGGCACAGGAAAAAATGGCACAGGAAAAAATGGCACAGGAAAAAATGGCACATTGTTTAGCCTAGGAAAAAATGGCACACAAGCATATACACCGATATCTGAAACTGGATAATTATTATTATGTTATAAGTGTTCGAAGCCTATATTGTTATGTTATAAGTGTTCGAAGCCTATATTGTTATGTTATAAGTGTTCGAAGCCTATATTGTTATGTTATAAGTGTTCGAAGCCTATATTGTTATGTTATAAGTGTTCGAAGCCTATATTGTTATGTTATAAGTGTTCGAAGCCTATATTGTTATGTTATAAGTGTTCGAAGCCTATATTGTTATGTTATAAGTGTTCGAAGCCTATATTGTTATGTTATAAGTGTTCGAAGCCTATATTGTTATGTTATAAGTGTTCGAAGCCTATATTGTTATGTTATAAGTGTTCGAAGCCTATATTGTTATGTTATAAGTGTTCGAAGCCTATATTGTTATGTTATAAGTGTTCGAAGCCTATATTGTTATGTTATAAGTGTTCGAAGCCTATATTGTTATGTTATAAGTGTTCGAAGCCTATATTCGAAATCGATCAGAAGTTTTCTTGGCTCACGTTGTGAATAATTTGATTAGTGGACTCTGTGGACTTTTTTTGCGATGGAAATTATCGAAAGCAACAAGGGAGGTCTCAAACTGTGTTACAGTGGATACATGTATACCAAGCAGTGGTCAAGAGGTGAAACGGTGCGGTGGAGGTGTGTCAAGCGAACACTTTCATGTAAAGGGGCATTAACAACATCTCTTCAAAATGAAAACCCAACACTTTTAACAGAACACAATCATGATGGTGACGAAAGTGCTATTGAAGCAGCCAAGTGTAAGTCTAGAATGAAAACATTAGCAAAAACTACCAGAGATAAACCTGGTCAAATATACGCCCAAAATGCCTTAACCATGAGAACCCAAGCGCAGGCTCATTTCGTATCACAAGAACATTGTAAACGACTGATTCGGCATCACCAAAGCGCCAATCAGCCTCGCGACCCTGCTTCATTACAGGAACTTGTTATCTCGGGAGAATGGGCATCAACAGGTGGACCAGAACCACAACCGTTCCTGATTTATGACAATGGTCAAGACAGTAACAATCGCATTATTGTTTTTGCAAGTGAACAGACCCTACGACATTTAGCAAAATCAGACATCTGGATGATGGATGGAAATTTTGCCATGGCCCCCTCTTAAGTTTACACAATTGTATGTAATTCGTGTTCCTCTCGGAAACACTGCTGTCTCCGTTGTTTATGCATTCCTTCAACACAAGACTCAAAACACCTATGAACAACTTTTTACGGCAGTTCTTGAGAAATGTGCAGAGTACCACCTGTATCCAGACCCTAGAACCGTTATGCTTGACTTTGAACAAGCAACTCTACAGGCCATCACGGCAATACTGGGATCGGAAGTTACTATTCGCTGCTGCTTCTACCATCTGACACAGTCATCATGGACAAAAATACAAGAGTTAGGGCTGGCAACTGTGTACAAGGAAAATGAGGATATAAAGTTGTTCTGTGCTATGGTCGACAGTTTAGCTTTCCTTCCCCTAGAGGATGTGTCTGCCGGCATGAATTACCTCAAACACAACACACCAGAGGGCATGGAGCCTTTCGTCACTTACTTCGATCAGACCTACGTAACGGGAACTTATCGACGAGTCCAAAGACAGCAAGATGACAATGAGATCCCAAGAGTTCAGCTCCGCCTCATTCCTCCACAGGTTTCCTCCAGAAATCTGGAATGTGCATGAAGCAACTATTCGAGACGAGTCTCGCACGAACAACTTATGTGAGGGATGGAACAATCGATACAGCAGGTTGGTTAAATTTATGGAAATGTTTGTAACTTGGTACTTTATATTATATTCTTCACATTTTATAATTATTTTAAAAAGATGCGCTTCACGTTGTTTTTGTTTTTGTTTTTTGTTAGAGCTTTAAGTCCAGCAGAATAACTGTGCTTAGCTTAGAATGGTCATTGGTTAGTTAGTTACCACGCAACTCAAACTATTTACGATAATCACTTTCCTAGGTTGGTTGGTCACAGTCACCCAACAATATGGCGGGCAATCCAGTGGATCCAAGCTGACCATGCTGTTGTAGCTACCCAGTTGGTGCTAGAATCTCGTGGCGAGCCTCCCAAGAAACGGCAGAAGAGGGTGTACAAGAATCTACAAACACGAATGAAGAACCTCTGCCAAGATCGCCGTGATGGTCGCAAATCAGTTGAGGAGTTTTTACATGGAGCGGGTCACAACATTCGATGGAAGTCCTAAGCATTATAAGAAAAGTCAGTAAAATGTATAGAAATAAAGTGTGAACAAATTTTAGCTGATTGTACTGTCTGATTGTATCGTTTTTAGCTTGAGTTTTTTTTAGCACATTTTGTACTGTGCCATTTTTTCCTAGACTAAACAATGTGCCATTTTTTCCTGTGCCTTATTTTCCTGTGCCATTTTTTCCTGTGCCATTTTTTCCTGTGCCATTCTTTCCGGTGCCATTTTTTCCTACATTCGTCTGTCCCACCTCCTCCCTTGGACCTGCCAATGAAGGGTCTGCTGGGCTGTGTAAGGGCGAGGTGTGCTGCCAGGCAAGTGCTTATCATACAAACTAGCTTGCATTAACAGTCATTGCCACCTCATTTACGTCTGTGATGGAGGTGGTGGTGGTGGTGGTGGTTGTAATGGTGGTGGTAGTTGTGATGGTGGTGTTGGTGGGTGGGTGGGTGGGTCGGTCGGTCGGTCTCTCTCTCTCTCTCTCTCTCTCTCTCTCTCTCTCTCTTCCCCCACTAACCTTCTCCCCCCTCCTCCCTCTCTAGCCCTCCCTAACCCTCCTCCCTCTTCCTCCCACTAATCCCCCCCTCTCCTCCTCCTCCTCCTCCTCCTCCTC
>NW_026973684.1:392500-427500 GCF_035594125.1 Scylla paramamosain | reverse complement strand
AGCTTGTTTGTTTATTTTTGTTTGTTTGTTTTGGTGTGTGTGTGTGTGTGTGTGTGTGTGTGTGTGTGTGTGTGTGTGTGTGTGTGTGTGTGTGTGTGTGGTGTGTGTGTGTGTGTGTGTGATTATTGTTGTTTGTTTGTTTGTTTGTTTGCTTGCTTTTTCTTCTTCCCTGCTCTGCTCTGGTGATAAGGGAGGACCACAACCACCACCACCATCACCACCACCACCACGAGCCTTCCTTTCCTGTGTGTGTGTGTGTGTGTGTGTGTCGCTCCGCTAAAACGACTCGTAAACAGTCGGCAACAACGCAGTAAACACTCGGCAGCAACGCGGTGTTTGGCTGTCAAGATTCTAAGGACCATCTTGAGAAGCTTTTTTGCCACACCTTCACTGTTAATGAGAGTGAAAAAAACGCCTCTGAGCTTACACGAGTATTTAAGGATATTTTTACGGTTCTAGTGACTGATTAACGACATTTTTATATTACTAACTGGTGAAACTGTCGAGGGAACCCGCCAAATCATGTCTGTGACCTTGGAAAATGGTCGTGGTGGGAGAGCAAAGCCTATTGAAATACAACTCCGAGACTGAACAGGTCGACTCAAGTACTGTAGTATGCTGGTGGTGGTGGTGGTAGTGGTGGTGGTGGTAGCTGTTGCCTCACCCATAAAATAGAAAAAAAAGAGAAAAATAAGACTGAAAAAAAGTTGAGAAGAGGAAAAATTATACAGGAAAGAAAGAAAATCTCTGGTACAGTAAAGCAATAAGCCTGCCTGCCCCCCCCGCCCCTCTCTCTCTCTCTCTCTCTCTCTCTCTCTCTCTCTCTCTCTCTCTCTCTCTCTCTCTCTCTCTCTCCCCACGAACTTTCGGCCCCCCAAGTCCCCTGAGGAATGATAAGGATGCTGGCGGAGGGAATGATAAACAGGAAGAAAGAAAGGAACAAAGAAAAGACGATGATAATGAAGACAAGCAGAGAGAGAGAGAGAGAGAGAGAGAGAGAGAGAGAGAGAGAGAGAGAGAGAGAGAGAGAGGGACAGTAATAATCTCCACCACCCTCGTTAATGACCCTGCTAATCCCCCTCCCCCCCTCCGCTCCTCCCCTTAATCCACCACCACGAGACTGTTTCAGGATGCGGTGCTTAGTCGCTCACTGATCAGACAACCAGCTTTTGTAACAACACCAGACTGTTTCAGGATGCGGTGCTTAGTCGCTCACTGATCAGACAACCAGCTTTTGTAACAACACCAGACTGTTTCAGGATGCGGTGCTTAGTCGCTCACTGATCAGACAACCAGCTTTTGTAACCGTGATATCTGCCTAAGCCTCCCTGACACAGCTGACGGGACGCTGGTTGGACACGCGCTGCCTCACCACCGGAGAAGTTTGCAGGTCACCAAGCAGACAGACAGGCAGGCAGGCAGGCAGGCAGGGGGTGAGTGGAGCAGTGTGGCCTCATCTTGACGTAACAACAGGCAGTGAAGGATAAGCGGAGAAGCGTTTTGGTATTTGTAAGTTGGAAGCGTTTTGGTTGTAAGTTGTAATGCTTGTGTTGTGGTTATTGATGTTACTGGTGGTGGGGGGGAGGGGGAAGGTAATGCACACACACACACACACACACACACACACACACACACACACACACACACACACACACACACACCATTATCAGAAGACACAACACCGTCACTTCCACTACCAGTAACATCATAAGCAACACAAGATGCTTAACACCACCACCACCACCGCCGCCGCCAGAGCGTAAATGGGCTGCCTATAAACCAATAGTATGAGTTTAGCACTGTCTGGAGTGGCAGCGGGAACCAGGAAGTGAGAGAAGGATGGGAACCCGCAATGTGGCCAGAACAAAACGCAGACCTCTTATATATATATATATATATATATATATATATATATATATATATATATATATATATATATATATATATATATATATATATATATATATATATATATATACAAACAAACAAAAGAGAAAACAAAAAGATCAGAACTGAAGAAACGAAACAAAAAAAACGTATGAATAGGACACCAACCTCTTACAAACGATAAATTGAAAAAAAAGAAATAAAAAAAAGAAAACTAAATTACCTGCACATTATAACCACCACCACCACCACCACCAATAATACCACCACCACCACTACCACCACCACCTCGACCAATACCACCACCACCACCACTACCACCACCACCTCGACCAATACCACCACCACCACCACTACCACCACCACCTCGACCAATACCACCACCACCACCACTACCACCACCACCTCGACCAATACCACCACCACCACCACCTCGACCAATACCACCACCACTACCACCACCACCTCGACCAATACCACCACCACCACCACTACCACCACCACCTCGACCAATACCACCACCACCACCTCGACCAATACCACCACCACCACCACCACCTCGACCAATACCACCACCACCACCACTACCACCACCACCTCGACCAATACCACCACCACCACCTCGACCAATACCACCACCACCACCAATACCACCACCACCACCACTACCACCACCACCTCGACCAATACCACCACCACCACCACTACCACCACCACCTCGACCAATACCACCACCACCACCTCGACCAATACCACCACCACCACCAATACCACCACTACCACCACCACCACCACTACCACCACCACCTCGACCAATACCACCACCACCACCACTACCACCACCACCTCGACCAATACCACCACCACCACCTCGACCAATACCACCACCACCACCAATACCACCACCACCACCACTACCACCACCACCTCGACCAATACCACCACCACCACCACCACCACGACCACCACCACCACCTTGACCAATACCACCACCACCACTACCACCACCACCTCGACCAATACCACCACCACCACCACTACCACTACCACAACCACCTCGACCAATACCACCACCACCACCACTACCACCACCACCTCGATCAATACCACCACCACCACCACCACGACCACCACCACCACCACCACCACTACCACCACCACCACGACCAATACCACCACCACCACCAATAATACCACCACCACCACTACCACCACCACCTCGACCAATACCACCACCACCACCACTACCACCACCACCTCGACCAATACCACCACCACCACCACCACCTTGACCAATACCACCACCACCACCACCTTGACCAATACCACCACCACCACCACTACCACCACCACCTCGACCAATACCACCACCACCACCACCACGACCAATACCACCACCACCACCACCACCTTGACCAATACCACCACCACCACCACCTTGACCAATACCACCACCACCACCACCACGACCAATACCACCACCACCACCACCACCTTGACC
Source organism: Scylla paramamosain (assembly GCF_035594125.1). NCBI lineage: Eukaryota > Metazoa > Arthropoda > Malacostraca > Decapoda > Portunidae > Scylla > Scylla paramamosain. Next base: position 424,112 of record NW_026973684.1, on the reverse strand, counting down.
AATACCACCACCACCACCACCACGACCAATACCACCACCACCACCACCACCTTGACCAATACCACCACCACCACCACCTTGACCAATACCACCACCACCACCACTACCACCACCACCTCGACCAATACCACCACCACCACCACCACGACCAATACCACCACCACCACCATCACCACCACCACCACTACCACCACGACCAGTACTACCACCACCACCACTACCACCACCACCTCCTTGACCAATACCACCACCACGACCACCAGCACCATCACCACCACCTCCTAAAAGCCACCAACGTTTCCTAACAAACAGTTCAAGGAGTCTGCTGTAAACGAGGCTGGACATCACCATGAAGAGGAGTCACCCTGCACCTGTCACCACTCCAGACCACCTTAATAAATGTGCTGTGAGAAGAACAGTCTTGTCATTTTGTGAGAGGCATCAACACCCGACTCTGATAAAAACTCAAGAACAACTCAAGGAAAAAAATTTTGTCATTGGCTGCAAAACCCCCTTCACAAGCTTCTGCAGGAGACAGGCTTCGTACATGCTAAGGTTGATGGCCGCAAATTCCTGATGGAGAGAGAGAAGCAATGTTGCGGCAGGTACCACTACGTTTTTGCAAGACATATATAAAAGGCATGAAAGGTGAAGCAGGCCTCCCCAAACATCGTGTATCTGGCTGAAGCTTATATATATATACGTAGTGTGGGGAAAAAAAGTTGAAAATTTATAAATAAATACTACATAAATATAATATAAATGAGAGAGAGAGAGAGAGAGAGAGAGAGAGAGAGAGAGAGAGAGAGAGAGAGAGAGAGAGAGAGAGAGACTGTTAATCCGATAATTGGCGGACCAGCTGGTAGCGGTCGTACTCATGGGAATTCCAGAACCTGCCACACCTCTCTCATATATATATATATATATATATATATATATATATATATATATATATATATATATATATATATATATATATATATATTTATTTTCCAGCATGGTTTTCAAAAAGTTACGTGTGTGTGTGTGTGTGTCCTACTGCTCTCTGCTCTGCTTCTCCTCCTCATGTTGCTCTGCTCCTCTTCCTGTTCTGCTCCTCCTGCAGTCCTGCTCCTCTTCCTTCTCTGGTGCTCCTCCTCCTCCTGCTCTCTCCTCCTCCTCCTCCTCCTCCTCCTCCTCCTCCTCCTCTTCCTGTTCTCTCTCTCCTCCTCCTCCTCCTCCTCTTCCTGTTCTCTCTCCTCCTCCTCCTCTTTCTGTTCTCTCTCCTCCTCCTCCTGCTCCTCCTCCTCCTTGGTGTTGTCAACATGTGTCAATACCAAACTCGTGTGTGCCTCTTCTGGTCCTCGTTCAAAGCGCTACATAGAACCAAAAGTAATATTTGCACCTCTCAAGTGTGTGTGTGTGTGTGTGTGTGTGTGTGTGTGTGTGTGTGAAGACAATGTGTAATGTGCTTCCAACTTTTTCCCATAAAATTGAAACTATTGAATCTTTCCCCTTTCAACTCTTTACGTAATGGAATTCTTTTTAATTATCTTTTCTACTCCAATCCTGTTTTTTTTTAAACGCTGGAAAGGCTCGCTTCATGAAACATGAATTAATTTTAATTGCTAATACGTAAAACACACACACTCACACACACACACACATGCATGCAAACACGAAAACAAACAGGCATTCATTATCTAGATGAGTTAGGTTAGGAAAAAATCTGATAATGGCTATTATTATTGTGTTTAAACTCTCTCTCTCCCTCTCTCTCTCTCTCTCTCTCTCTCTCTCTCCACCCACGTAAGAAAGAAAGCCACACCACCCCCGCGCCAAACATGCGTGAATGTTAAACAATAATTGCACTATCTTTGCAATCATTACCTAGGTGTGACAGTTATAAGTACAGGGTGCATCAGAAATACCGCTCATAATTTCCCTTTCGTTGTCCTTTAAAATGTGGGAGGTATTTCTGTGGCACCCTGTATAACCCCACAGGAGAGGCAGTGCGTATCACCCTAGCCCGCCAGGAGCAGCCCGGGCCGCTAGCCGCCCTGCGTTCACCTGTGCTGTACTCAATCAATAGTATTTCTCTCCTAGATTATACTTACCTTTAGGATTAATGTTAAGTTTTTCCCCATCCCTTATGTACATTTTCAGTTTGTCAACTGCCTAAATAATAAACCGTTTATTATTATTATTACTCACCGGCCTTGGTGGCGGCGGCGAAGGTTGCGCGAGCGATGAGCAGCAGGATGTGCAGCCCCCCCCCCCGTCACCACAGGGGCCTACCAGCACCAGGAGGCAACACTAAGCGATCACAAGACACTCACAGGTGGTTGGCGCTAAACTAATGTTCGCTTGTACTAAAACTCTGCAACATTCCCCGCAACACTAATCTCGGTAAAAACATGGAATACTTTTTTTTCAAACTATAAGGGCGAAGCTACACAATTACAAGTCGTTCCTATGAACTTCCTCGGGCTGGGAGATGTGGCGAGCCACGGGCACTGAGCGTCAACTCTTTCCGTGACCTCTTAGTGCCACGCAGCCGACCAACGTGTCGCGCTGCCGTCAAGAGGCAACTAACTGATATATAATACCATAAATATATACTTTTAAGACGCGGTAAGAAACGATTTGAATATTATAGAACGAGGAGCACCAAGGGAAGCCCGTAGAGGGAAGAATCAGCCCGGCAGAACTCAGTGTCATACGCCTGGCAGTGCCGCCGAGCCCAGAAGACGTCACTAGACTCACTCCGGCACAGGAAAGGAAAGGCGAAGTGGAGGCGCCATCAGAATGAAGGAGTGAGAGGGCAGTTGGCAGGCGGTCTGTAATACACACTTTGATAACGCAATGGTATGTGATGAGTGAGTTAAGGGTTTTGCTTCACTTTTCATCAATACACGCCAAGTAACCAGAATATTGTCCATAGCACTGCCAAACAATGCTGGCTGACTTGGCTGACTGAGTAGCGAGTCACGTGCTGAGTGAGTGCAAGGGTGATTCCGCATGCAAGACTCCCTCCCTCCCTCCCTCCCTCAAACTTCTGAACGATATCACTGTAAGCATCATCAACAACGAGTCTTCTCAGCTCATTAACTCGCCTTGTAACCTGTTTTCATGACGGTGCGAGTTTTGCGTAAATCCTCCATTAACGACATGGTAGTCAAGTCAATAAACACCTTTTAACTAATAACAGTTCCACTTGCCTCATGCACCTGTAGTCCCTAGCAATTCCTCAGTAGCCAACTCACTCTTGGAACAACAACCTTGGAAGAGTCAGGTGGTGAGTGCGTGGGGGTCCCAGTGTGGCGTTGAAGGATGAACACAGTGCAACGGTCAAGTTCACTGTTGTTGTCCCTGTCTAGGATGACAATATAGCCCGACTGTCCTCACTTTCTTCTTTATTGAGTAGCGTGAACTGTAAGCTTCAATTACAATGTTTAATTCATCAAACAAGTAAACAAGTAGTTGCAGGTACAACACAATTGATAAATACATTTTGGGTGGCACTTTGCAAGTATAACATTAAACAATACACAAATTCAGTCAAAGCACACATCTTTTATTGCTGAGACTGGGTTTTAAATGGGGAACAACTACACCAGCCACAATAATGAAGCAGACACGCTGAAAAACAATTCTTGTCAAACTCGACTCTATCACCTACTATAATCACAAAATTAAGATCAAATTTAACCTAACTCTATGTAACAGACACCACATAAATATCAATAGCAAAATACATTACAAACATCTGGTCAACTCACCGATTCCTTTTAGCCAGCAAGGAAACTCCGCTTCAACCTTCAACATAGTCTGACTGCCTGCCGCACACTGGCGACACCTCACGCTGACCTACCACACCTCAGCTCCTAACACCTGCCTTCTGCCTTGTAACCAACAATTGTACAGCCAACGATAGTAACAGTGGTAGTTGACCGTAATCATATAATTACCAAAATCACTTTTACTGATATGCCAAATGTCCATAACAACAATAATGATACCGTAATACATTATACCCTTCAGTAACCCATACAATACAATGCATGTACCAAATACAAATTTCAATACTGATGACAGCAGGATGATCATGCTAAACAATGGAGTGATACTTGTTGGTTAAATTGTACATCAACACATATCTGAATCCAGTGACATCCCTACTTCACTCTACAAATCCTCTCCTCGTGTATCTGAAACAATACTTAGAAATGTTATAACAACTGAACACTAAGCAGTACTGCACGTCATGAGGTACACTGGCTGCCTTCTCACACTGAAACAGACGAGTAATGAAATACCTGTTGAGATACGTAAGCCCGTACTCTGAAGCGCTTTCCTCTCACCACAACTGTTTTCAAAGGCCACAGAGAGAGAGAGAGAGAGAGAGAGAGAGAGAGAGAGAGAGAGAGAGAGAGAGAGAGAGAGAGAGATTTTTTTAATGCTTTTATTCACAAAAAAAAAAAAAAAAAATACAATATAATTTGTGAAAAAGACTGTTGATCCCTGATGGACAGTCTTATCAGGATGATGTTTGAATACATAAATAGATTAAATGTAAAATCACAGCATTTCTATGCACTAGTTATAGGTATTTTTACCAGCGCATCAGAATATCAAACGCTATCAAACAGTGTTTGATGTTCTTGCTTGGTTTAACCAAACTTTTTTTTTTTTTCTTTAGAAAAGAGGGGTGAAGAATAAGAGTTAGTATAGAAGAAGTATAAAGGTTAGAAAATATTGAAAGACCGTAGAAGAGAAAAGTTGGTGGGCTAACCACCTTGCTATTTTTGTGTGATGTTTTGTATGAGAAGCGTCCCTTCCCTATCAACAAGATTGTTCTTTTCTTTCTTTCTGTGTCCTATTTCCGTTTCTCTGCCTTGTGTTTTACATATGAAATATGTGTTTGAGTTAGTTTTCTTTCCTTATTAATATATATATATATATATATATATATATATATATATATATATATATATATATATATATATATATATATATATATATATATATATATATATATATATATATATATATATATATATATATATATATATATATATATATATAATCACAGATTAAATAAAAAAAAAAAAAAAAATATATATATATATATATATATATATATATATATATATATATATATATATATATATATATATATATATATATATTTTTTTTTTTTTTATTTAATCTGTGATTATATATTATATTATATATTTATGAAGATTATATATTTATGAACTCCTTATATACATTGCAAGGTAAGTAATTTATGAATGTGTAATATTATGTGTTAATATAGTGTGTAGGTGTACTGTGTGCATGCTTCATGTGATGGCACAGGACGGGCTGTGTCTCCCTGTTGCACCATAGGTGGAGTCAAGCGGAGATTCCACCACTATTCCCCTCGCTAACACCACGCAACTCTTCACCCCCCAAGATGTGGTTCCCTGATGCCAGCGACTCAGGACGAGGTGCAACTCCCTCACTTAGCTCCGCTAGCTGGAGGCCTGCGAGCCCTTCCAGTGGCCGGAACCCCTCGACGGCGGACTTTTGGGTAGAGCTGGCGCTTAGCCCTGTCACACCAGCCCACCGCCGACTCAGGGCGCGGAGTAGGAGAGGAGCTCAGCCGCGTATCCAGTGTGAAGCAAGTGTAGGTGTATGTTGTGTAGTGTGTTGGTGCAACACAATGTTCTTTCCCTTTCAGATGTCCTGTTTATGGTGTGTTCTGGTGTACGGACATCCTCAGGTAAGTTGGCACAGGAAGTATGTAGGTAAGTGAATCAAGGTAAGTATGTATTGTCGGTTGGACTGTTAGTAAATTGGTTAAATTAACCAAACGCCTGGGACAGATGTTTGATACACGGCAGCGAATCTGCCCAGAATAACAAACACGCACTGTGATTGGCTGAAAGGTATTGCCATTCTTTTCACATTTAATAATCACGATTCTGAGGCTCTAAGGATTATGATAATTGTTTTATATGAAAAGAAGATCAAAGTAGTAACTTGTTCCTAGTATTAGAATTCAAAAGAATTGTCCATAAGACTTGAAATAAATGGTTGTGTCGTCTTGTGATACGTCGACACTGTTCAGACATGTCTAGTGAGGGACGTCCGTGGCAGTTCATGTGGTTGTGACTTCGTCTTCCAGTTATGTGAACTTGGTATAGTTTATGCTATATTTCTGTATAATACTTGCTGAAAAATAAGAATTAAAGGATCACCTTATTGCTGTATGCTACTGATATCAGTATTAAAGCAAATATATCGGAGAAATGATATTTGTTTTGAAATGCTGCTGCGATAACACCAACATTGCGTGCATCATGGACGCTCCATTGTTGTAGCTGTTCTGTGTAGCGGCATCACGACGATTTCATTCCACATTTTAACATTCCACAGAACATTTTAAATAACACTATCATATCCCCTCTTATACATCTCCTCTCAAATGAAAACATGTTTAATTCCTTTAATCTATCTCTATACTCCAGGCGCTTTAATGCTGGTATCATCCTAGTTACTCTTCTCTGAACTGCTTCTAACATGTTAATATCCTGCCTATAATGGGGTGACCAGGCCTGTATGCAATACTCTAAATGGGGCCTAACATGAATTATATAAGCTACGCACCACTTCCTTACTTTTATAACTAACATTTCTATTTATAAAACCCAGGATCCTATTTGCCCTATTTCTTGCTTCTAAACATTGCTTTGAAAATTTCATAGTCCTGTCTATCACTACACCTAAATCCTTTCCTTCCTCCACTGCCTCTAGCCAACATCCCTCCATCTCATAGCTAAAGTTTGTTGTCTTTACCTAAATGCATAACCTGACACTTTTAGAATTAAACTCCATCTGCCACCTGTCTGCCCATGCTATCAGCCTGTCCAGGCCTCGTATTCTGTAATTGTCCTTTTCACCCTGTACTGCACATGATATCTTAGTATCATCTGCAAACTTTGAGACTTTTCTACTAATTCCTATATCTAAATCATTAATATACACCAAGAAAAGAAGAGGTCCTAGCACTGATCCTTGGGGTACCCCACTAACCACTTCCTTCCACTCAGACATTGCCCCATTTAATACTACTCTCTGTTTCCTCTCAGAAAGCCATGGGAAAGTGTATGAGTATACTCTTGGACCTATACCGGTACTTCTAATGGTTTTTCATTATTGTCAGTGACTGCAATGTTAATGCATCAAAGCAGCGTAAATTTAACATTTTTTTTTTTTTTTTTTTGTAAATCTCCAGAGAACCCTTAGTATACAAATAGTTAAAATTAGTATTGGTCGACAATAATTACCTTTCCATGAAGTCACAAGCTACTGCTGCTGCTACTGCTACAGCACCCATATCTGCCTCTGGCTGCATCTCTGCCACGCTTGCAACTGCCAATAGAGGCATCATAGGTCCTGATAGAAGAGACTGGTTTTCCTCATCTTCCAGATAAGTATCAGAGTCGGTGCTGCTGTCCATTATCTCGTCCCTTGACTCACTTCTCGTAGTCTGGCTTTGTTGATACTCAAACTTCCCACCACGGCTGCTGTCTGTGTTATGATCCGTACGACAGTTTTTCCGAGACGGTGCGAGCGAGAGTCGTCTGGTAGCACAGTAGTCGTGTTTACCAAAACCCAGCCGAAACATCAAACAGTGTTTGATATTCTGATGCGCTGGTAAAAACGCCTTTAGGAACAGAGAGAGAGAGAGAGAGAAAGAGAGAGACGCTCATAACCCCCACCCTTTCTTATCTGTTTTCTCTCGTTGTTGACGTGATCTCAAGTTAAATGGGAAAAGTTTTGACCAAGTTTCCCATTTAATATCGTTCACTGGGGAGGCATGACATTTATTTTTTTTATTTTTTTTATTCATTAATTTATTTACATTTTATGCCGTGTTGGCAATAAAACCTCTCTCTCTCTCTCTCTCTCTCTCTCTCTCTCTCTCTCTCTCTCTCTCTCTCTCTCTCTCTCTCTCTCCAGAGCTTCATGCGGTGCCTTAGTATAAAAAAAAAAACAAATAAAACAGTTACGTAATGATGTAACCTAACCTGACCTGAACTACCCGTGTGTGTGTGTGTGTGTGTGTGTGTGTGTGTGTGTGTGTGTGTGTGTAATGTTTCGTCTGGTGTTTATGTTTATGTTCAGGCAATGTGCAACTCCTGGCTGTGGTCAATATCTGTGTGGTGTGTGTGTGTGTGTGTGTGTGTGTGTGTGTGTCGGTAGTGAAGCTGGCGTGTGATGAGAACAGTTAAGGTCTGAGGACTAGTTAAGTTGGGGTGTCAAGAATTACTTAGAGGCTAGATTAATTTTCTTCCTGTTCGTTCTTTGAGGTCACAGATGGGTTTAATTAATGATGTTGCCCGGCACACTTGGGAATGTGTTACGGAGTGTTGTGGCGCTCCGCAGTCTGGCCAGCAGTGTGATCAGGAGAGTACACACTATTGCATGGTGAGGAATGTGGCACAGATTACACATTATTATAGAACACTACAGACACGTGTGTGTGTGTGTGTGTGTGTGTGTGTGTGTGTGTGTGTGTGTATGACACACACACACACACACACACACACACCTTTTAAGCAGGCAAGGTTCATTGGTGCAACTCTTTTCTGCATTACTCACCTTCTGCTGGATTTCCTTTATCTGTCTGTCTATCTGTCTGTTTGTCTTGGAAAGCTCCTTGGCTGCATAATGCAAAAAAAAAAAAAAAAAAAAAAAAAGAAAGAAAAAAATATATATTTCATCTGCTTGAGAGATGGGTTGTTGTTGTTGTTGTTGTTGTTATTGTTGTTGTTGTTGTTGTTGTTGTTGTTGTTGTTGTTGTTGTTGTTGTTGTTGTTGTTGTTATATATTTTTTTATTTATTGGTTGCTGTTGTTCTCCTCCTCCTTCTCTTTCTTCTTCTTCTTCTTCTTCTTCTTCTTCTTCTTCTTCTTCTTCTTCTTCTTCTTCTTCTACTACTACTACTACTACCACTACTACTACTACTACTACTACTACTACTACTACTACTACTACCGCCAGAAGGCGGCAAATGTTGTTTTAGACCCACACGATGACACGAATCGTTTATTGAATCCGATCAAAACCTGATGACATGCATTAATGATCACAGACAATATTCTACGTAAATAATTTGCGTAATACAGGTATGATTGTGCACGTTACTTATAGGATAATGTATTCTTACACAAACAGTTGTTAAACTTACGTGTTTTGGGTTTGGGGGGGATAACTAAGTAACGCGCACGCCCTTTCTGACAGGTGCTCCATCTCTCTCCCAACCATCCCTCGCGCTTCTCCAGAAAAAGGCTCAAGTTGAAGTTATTCGGGTTTTTAAGGGTGTTCTAGTGACAGATTGCTAAGACTTCTACATCATTAACAGGAGAGACACTCTGGAGGACCAGGGTAGTCGCCTCTGTGGTCTTTGGAAATAGTTGTGGTGAGAGAGCTAAGCAGTTCAAAATGCGGGTAAGTGTCAGGTGCATGGCTGGAGCGACTGTCCACCGAATTTTTTCATGTGCTTGGCTTACGCAGGCGTACTTCTTTGTCTTTTCTTTTCGTTTCTTCATCATCTCTCTTCTTTTCGATGTCTTCTTTTCTTCTTTTTGCTCCCTCTCCGTCCTGCTGGTGAGCAAGTTGCCAGCTTATTACGTGTCTAGCTGGAATGCCTTACATGATGACGCTTCTAAGGCTCACCATGCAGCAACCGATAAGAGAAGGACGGAAATTCCTTCCTTCCTCTCTCTCTCTCTCTCTCTCTCTCTCTCTCTCTCTCTCTCTCTCTCTCTCTCTCTCTCTCTCTCTCTCTGACTTACGCATCCCAGTCCTTCACTATTATCTCCAGGCGGACAATGAATGAATGGACGGATAGATGGCAAATGCAATTTAATATCAATAAATGCAAAGTGCTTAGCGTAGGTAGAGGAAACCCACACAATAGGTACACATTAAACACCCAAACTCTGGTAGGTACAGGGTACGAGAAAGATTTAGGAGTTATAGTTAGCTCTGAACTCCGTCTAGGGAAACAATGCATAGAAGCCAGAAACAAGGCAAATAGGGTACTAGGATTCATTTTTAGGAGTGTTAAAAGTAGAAGGCCGGAGGTAATATTAAAGTTATACTTGGCGCTGGTCAGACCTCATCTAGACTACGCTGTGCAGTTCTGGTCCCCACATTACAGGAAAGATATAGGTCTATTAGAATCAGTACAGAGGAGAATGACTAAAAGGATACAGGGGATGAGGAGTATTCCTTACGAAGCGAGGTTGAAGCGGTTAAATTTACATTCTCTAGAGAGACGTAGGTTAAGAGGGGACCTGATAGAGGTCTTTAAGTGGTATAAGGGTTATAACAAGGGAGATGTAAGCAAAATTCTTAGGATCAGCAACCAGGGTAGAACAAGAAATAACGGGTTCAAGCTTGAAAAATTTAGGTTTAGGAAGGAGATAGGAAAAAATTGGTTCTCGAATAGAGTGGTAGATGAGTGGAACGGACTCAGTAATCATGTAGTTAGTGCTAGGACACTAGAGAGCTTTAAGAGAAGATTAGACAAGTTTATGGATGGGGATGATAGGTGGAAATAGGTAGGAGTGTTTCATACAGGGACTGCCACGTGTAAGCCTGGTCGCTTCTTGCAGCTTCCCTTATTTCTTATGTTCTTATGTTCTTATGTAATCCACTATTAAAACTATATATTTAGAAACCTCCAGTTAGCCAATTAGAGCAATACTACTCGTGCTTTCCCCCAAATCTCCCACAATCATTTGCTAAAGTTATACAGAAAATATTATAACGTAAAAAAGTATATACGGTTTAAGGTGGGAAGGAAGGACAGAATACATACCATTAAATTACCAAATGCACTTGTATTAACAACATCTAGTCTTCATAATGGCTGAAGTTACCTCATCTCCGTGCTCCAAGAAACATGATGCTCTCTCTCTCTCTCTCTCTCTCTCTCTCTCTCTCTCTCTCTCTCTCTCTCTCTCTCTCTCTCTCTCTCTCTCTCTCTCTCTCTCTCTCTCTCTCTCTCTCTCTCTCTCTCTCCACACAACAGTAACCAGTCCTCCCCCGAAAAAAGGTGGAGGCACATGACCAGTGAAACTATTCCCAGCGAGGCTCCATCACATGAGAAATTGTCAACACACAAGCACTGCAGCTTTACACGAGTGAGAAGGAAACCAAAAGCACGATTGCAGCAGAGGCGCTCTTCATACATTTACATACGTGTTGAGTGCTCATTGGCAGCGGCACCAGCATTACCAAGACTTGTGAGCACACCTGGCGCTTCTCTAAAATTGAGCATCCAAGAATTATCAACATTACTTTCAGATTATTTTGTAGACGAGCGCAGCAGTTCCCAGCCACAGTTCATCAATACACTGCAAACCAAGGAATCGTTATTGACCTGCCTATGACCTACACACACTGGCGCTTCTCTAAAACCGGACATTCACCGATCATGAATATTACCCACTCTTCAGATGGTGTTGTAACCGAGCACATCATTTCCCAGCCGCAGCTCATGGATACAGTGAAGGTCCAAGGAGAGGGAGTTTTCAATGCACTTCTCGTGATAATTTTGGACTTGCCTTTGAAGTGTTTTCTCTAGGGTCTGGTGACTTTAGTGAGCTTTTCTTTGCCAGTTCTTGTTGTCCTTGGCCAGAACCATTTTTAAGTCTTTTATCTCTGCCGGTTCCCCTGTCACCTGTCTTCTAAGGAACTGGTTCTCAAACAGAGTGGTGAATGACTCAGTAATCAGGTTGTTAGTGCCGAACTTTAAAAGATTGGGCAAATTTATGGATGGGGATGATAGGTGAAAATAGGTAAGCTTAAAATTGGGACCGCCACGAGTAGGCCCGATGACCTCTTTTTTCTTTACGATTTTATGGAAAACATGATAGAATATAAACTTTTTTTATACTGGACCATATTACCATTTCGAATCGGGTCACATTGGGTTATTCTGTCCAAGGTTCTTCACAGCACTCCGAAGAACACCATCAAAAATGAAAAGTTCAGTAGTTTCTTTGTTAAATCATGTTATAATTTTGAGTCACATTGATTTTATATTAATTTGTACATCAGCCCGTGTGTGTGTGTGTGTGTGTGTGTGTGTGTGTGTGTGTGTGTGTGTGTGTGTGTGTGTGTGTGTGTGTGTGTGTGTGTGTGTGTGTGTGTGTGTGCGCGCGCGCGCGCGTCAATAATTGTTCTCGTGCATTTATTTAAGCAAGCTTTCATTACATTGGAATAACAGGATTAATAACAATCATCGAGAACACAAAAAGTCGCGTCATTTGAAAACAATGCACCGTAAAAAAAAAGGTCATAACTCCTTTATAACAAAAATAAAAAAAAACGCTTAAATATTTTTGATAGCTGTACAATTCAATTACCAATGAGCTTTTTTTTTCCTTCATGCAGTGGGAGGGGAGCAATTAATATAAACGAGATCAAAGGAAAAGACCAGACTTTCCTGATCCACTGAAGAACGGAATGTTAAGAGAAAGATCCTTTCCTTATGATTCATGTAAATGTTGAGCTGCAAGATTGTTAAGTTAGTAGATTTGTTAAAAGAAATACACACACACATGACAGTACACTTATTTTTAACGATCTGTAAGGACAAGGTCACATTGTTTTCTGGTCACTGAAGGACGGAAGGTTAACAGAAACATTTTCTTCCTTATGATACCTGGAAATTCTGAGCTGCAGGAAAGTGAAGTTAGTGGATTTATTAAAACACACACACACACACACACACACACACACACACACACACACACACACACACACACACACACACACACACACACACACACACACACACACACACACACACATGACAGTATACGTATAATGATCTCTAAGGTTATAGTGAATCTGATAATTACTGAAAACTGTATCCTGACAATTCGCAATTCTGATTTATTTTCACTAGTTATTAACCTCTCTCCTCTCTCTCTCTCTCTCTCTCTCTCTCTCTCTCTCTCTCTCTCTCTCTCTCTTTCTGCCGTTAGAGAATACGATGATTTGCCTTTTCCAGAATAAAATCATTCTCCTGCAGGTTGCCGGTTCAGCCACCACCATTTTAGGCGGGTGCTGACTTCGCTATCCACTCCGCCCACCCACCCCCCACTCCACTCCGCTCCACTACATCCACCACACAGCAGCCACACACCCGCCACACACCTGCCACACATCCACATAAATGAATTACGTGGAAATAGTGACATCACGTCTCTCGCACAGGTTATTCTCTATTCTTTCCAGACTAATACTCATGAGAATGTTCTCTTCTCCCACAGCTCAGCAGAGCGGTATCCTGTCACCTGCAGCCAGCCACGCACTTAAGGCCAATGATCAGAAACCCTGGGATCCTTCACTTAAACCTTGGTAATCATTAGGCATCTCAGTGAATGGGGAATACGCGGTAATGAGAGGTGGGTCTTTCACAAGCTCTCCTTTGCTCACTTCTTTCTCATTAGCTGCCCACTCACGCGTGTCTCATTGATGCTTTTTGAACTGAATTGTTGCAAGGATGATTAGCGTCATGTTGAAGCGGTTACACAGCTAAGTGGCTAACTGTCTGGGATGTTGCTCGTGGCACTGGTGACCTGGCTTGCGACTTCCAAGTGTTTCGCAACCAGGAAAATGTTGGGAACCACTGCCTTAATCTCTAACTGCCTGGCGGTCTGACTTTCTGACTAAATATCTTGCTGACAGTTAAGATGGCTGGTTGGCAATGGTTGGATGACTGGTTGACTGAATGACTGGGCCCATTGTCTGGGTGGTTGGCTGTCTCCTTCACTCCAGGTCTCTCCATCTATCTGTCTGTCTGTCTGTCCGGCTGGCTGTCTGGCTGGCTCGTTGGCTGGCTGTCTGTTTAGCCGCCTCCCAGCCTACCTGTTTGCTCCCAGTCATGCTCAGTGTTTGACTTGCCTGCAGATTTTTTTTTCTCTAGTATCATTAAAGCAGATGAGACTGCCTGGAATGCAAAAATGTATACTATTTAAAATATGAAGTGGTACTTAGTGCAATTTATCACCGCAAGAGCAAGCATCGCCGAGAGCGCCATCAGGAGAAACTATTCGCGTTCACAAAATTCCGATAAATATTCTGACTTGTATAAATATTCAACTCTTTAACTTCTAATGACTTTATTTCCACTTTTTTCTTTTCCTTCGTTTACTATTGCGCTACACATAAGGTACTGAGATACGTCCCTTTTTTTCTTTATTTATTTTTTCTCTTTTTTCTTCCAGTGTATCGGCACAAACAGTGTTAGCGTTATCTAACGTAATCTAAGCAAACCCATTTGTAAATCTTACCATTTCGATAAATTATAACGAAGTACAATAACTCCGGAACGAAAAAAAAAAAAAATCAAGCAATAATTTTCACGAAATATACACTTGGTAATTGCAGAAAAAAAAGTCAACTATTTAGACCCTCTAACTCTACACACACCATCATTAAACTTAACGAGAAAACGTGTCCAGATAAATAAATGCATACTTTAGCCCAAAAAAACAGTAATAAAATACCGAACTAAATAAAGGGAAGCAAGCAGCGAGGCAGGGGGCCATCAGGCAAGGTATGGAGGGCGGCTCTCTCTCCGTCAGACTGGTAATGGTCGCTCCCTGCGGCCACACGACCCCTGCGTGACACACATATTTGAACAGACTTACCCTTTGTTGTGACTCGCTGTCTGTCAACCTTTTTTCTTTCCCCTTCTCCTCTTCCTTCTCTTGCACAAGCTCCTCTTCGTCCTCTCCTCCTCCTCCTTCTCTTCCTTTAATACTTCTTCCTCCTCCTCTTTCGCCTAGTCCTCGTCCTTGTCCTCGTTTTCTTCTTCCTCTTCCTCCTCCTCCTCCTCCTCTAATACCACTTAGTCTTCTTCCTTCTCTCTGCTCTTCCTCCTCCTCTTTTTCCACTACCACCTCTCTTCTTCATTCCTTCCATCATCCCTTCATCCTCTTTCCCCTATATTTCTTCCCTCCTCCTTCTCATCCTTATCCTCCTCCTAATTCTGCATTTCTTCCTATAGTTTCATGTTCATCATCCTCCTCTTCCTCTTCCTATTTTTTTTTTTTTCTCCATCTTATTCCTCCTCTCTCCTGGTCTCCTCTCACCCTTCGATTCTTCCTTCTCTTCATATTCTTTCTTAATACTCCTCCTATGCGTCTTCCTCATCTTCCCTACTTCCTGCATCTCTTCTTCTTGCCCATCCTTACTCTCCTCCTCCTTCTCCTCCTCCTCTTGCTCCTCCTCCTCCTCCCCCGCCCCCACAAAACTTAAGCATCCCGTTACATGCCTCAAAAACAGAAATTGGTTTTTGGACTTTTCTGCAACTTTTGTTAAGGAAGCAACAGGTTTTTTTTTTTCTTTGATCTCTCTCTCTCTCTCTCTCTCTCTCCTCCTCTCTCTCTCTCTCTCCTCTCTCTCTCTCTCTCTCATCTCTCTCCTCTCTCTCTCTCTCTCTCTCTCTCCTCTCTCTCTCTCTCCTTTCTTCGTGTTCTTATTTCTTTCGATCTTTCTTGCAGGTGTACATTGTGTGGTGTCCCTTAGCCTCTTGTGTTACTGCAAAGGAGAAAGTTGGGCGTGTGATATTTCAAGGCATGTGGAGTTCAACCTACTACCACCATCCTCCGCCGCCACCACCACGACTGCTTCCACTGCATTGCTCTTCCCAAAATATGCACGGGGATTTAAACCTCATTTAAATTCCTGGACTGGGTAAGTAGAAAGGATTTTTCTCTTTTTTTATGAGCTAAGATATTTCTAAGCACCTCTCTCCTACTCAAGAAAGTCGCGTGTGAGTGAAGGAGTGGTGAGAAATAGAGTGATGTGGTTGTAATATTAAGGTGAGTCTCAAGGCTTTTCATTAATGTGGTTGTGAATTATTTAAGAATAGCGTGTTTATTTGTCAGAGGAATGACTAATCTCTCTCTCTCTCTCTCTCTCCTCTCTCTCTCTCTCTCCTCTCTCTCCTCTCTCTCTCTCTCTCTCTCTCTCTCTCTCTCTTGATAACTTATATAGCTAGTTTATTACACACAGAAACAAAGAAACAGAACAAACACACACACACACACACACACACACACTAGAGGCATCAATCTTCATAAGTGTTACACATGTGGACGTCGTTGATGAATGGGACACACGCCGCTCTAGTTTGTGGGCGCCGTGACATTATTTTGAGGCGACAGTAATGACAACCACCCACGCATGCACCCACCCACTCACCCACCCACGGCACGCCAGCTAAACACGAACTGACGAAAAAGAAAAATAGAAAAGGAAAAAAAAAATAAAAATTCCCCATTCCTCATCTTTATATTGCCTCGTAAATTGATGCGGTGTTTGACGCACACTGCCAGCACAGGGTACCGCTTTGCAGTGGTGATGTCTCGCGGTCTTGTTGTCTTGTTGTCTTGCTGTTCACTATGGTGTTCAATGGTGGCTGTGGTCTTTAAAAGTCTGTGCCGCTAAAGTTTTCGTTTTTGTGTTCAGCTCGAGAGACGCTCTTTCTCGCACCTTTTGCATTGCCATTTGAAAAGGACGGATAATTATTTTGGTCACAATAATTTTCCCCTAAGGTATAACGCTTGTATTTGTTTAGCTAAAGAGAAATGAAACTGGCATTATAATGAAGTTCGTGGAAAACATTTCATTGTATAGGAAAAAAGTTAACCTGACAACACAATGAAAAGTGGAAAATTCCTCTCCTCTCTCTCTCTCTCTCTCTCTCTCTCTCTCTCTCCTCTCTCTCTCTCTCCTCTCTCTCTCTCTCTCCTCTCCTCTCTCTCTCTCTCTCTCTCTCTCTCCTCTCCTCCACCTTTGCCTCGGCACTTGGTCATTACCGTGTTTTCGCTCCACACTCGCATCGTCCAACTAATCTGCATATATATTAACCTTTCAGCTTGTTTGCCTGCACTCCTTGTTGTCATCGATAGCAATACAAGGCGAGGCGTTTCCCGCGTGTGTCTTCAATGCCGTGTCACTGTTTTTCGTCTTTTCCTTCGTGTTAGTATTCTTGTCAGAAGTTTATTTATCAGAGTTTATAAAGTATGTTAATATATTTCCTTTTTACGTGCGAGATGAACGCGTGGGTGAAGCTAAACGGACCACACACGGAAGGTGAAGAAATTAAACAATATTTCCTTGCTCTTGACGAACCTAGTTTGCCCAAGTTGCTGTTGCACTCATACTGCTCTTCTGAAAATGAAGTGCCGTCTCGCTCCTTGATTCACACGACGTAATTCCTCATGTTCTTGTTCCTTTGGGAAGAAGGAAAAAGCTGACAGAGCAACACGCCTTCCTGTGCTAA
Organism: Scylla paramamosain; assembly: GCF_035594125.1. Classification (NCBI taxonomy): domain Eukaryota; kingdom Metazoa; phylum Arthropoda; class Malacostraca; order Decapoda; family Portunidae; genus Scylla; species Scylla paramamosain. The sequence continues at coordinate 406,763 of NW_026973684.1, read as the reverse complement.
ATATTTCACGATTTGAAATGGAATTTATACTTTTGCTCTCTCTCTCTCTCTCTCTCTCTCTCTCTCCTCTCTCTCTCTCTCTCTCTCTCTCTCTCTCTCTCTCTCTCTCTCTCTCTCTCTCTCATCCATGCAAGATTGACAGTAGTCGCAGTAATGTGGGTAATATTTTCCTGGTTGCGAAAAAAAAAAAAATCCCTCATGATGAGTGCAGCAAAGTTGGTACAGCAAGTACACTCGGGTTTAAATGAGTTCCCAACTTTTCTATGCGAGACAGACAGTTCTGCAGTCGGGTGAGCGGCGCGCCAGTCACTCTCTCCACGGAGAGCCTCACAAAACTTGACGGCGTGACCCAAGTTGAAATTCCTTCCGGAACCAAACCTTATCGAACCCAGTTTTCTTTCTCCAACTTCGAGGTGACAAAAGTGACTTTACAGCGCCATTACCAACGCACCATTAGCAGTAATTCTGGAGAGCAATCTGCTTTGCCATGCGTGCGTATATGGTTGGTTGGCTGGCTGTGTCACGTGTGGAGGTGAGGCTGAGGCTGATTATCGTAACCCGAAGGCCGGCGCCACCTGGAAAAGATAACACAGTGGCCGCTATTCAGAAAGAAAATTTGCCTTGCGTTACTCGCCTGTACACGAGTGGCACGCCTGAACTATGACATTTGGAGTCATATTTACCTGCTCCGTGGCGCATTTACCGTTTTATTCCACGACCATTATGCTCAGTAATTACCGCACAGCCGCCAAGTCAGTACTTCACACGGAAGGAAAAAATACTGCATGAGCCTTCCGGCATCAGCTGGATAACGCAGTGTAATGATTTAGCAGCGGCGAGGCGGCGGCGAGGCTCTGGTACTCAAAACACTGGCTAGATTTCGCTTCGTTTCCTATGAGAATATACACACGTAAGGCTAGTTATTGGGTGTCAACGTGGGAATGAGACCTGGTTGTGACTAGACTACAAGGTGAAAAGCATATGCTTCCTGTAAGTAACGTAGTGTGTGTATGTGTATATGTGTGTGTAGGTGGTGGGTGTGTGTTTGTATACGAACCTCAACTCCTTCATAATAACTGAAGCTCGAACTCGGCTCATCTTTATCTATACAAATTTCACTCACTCGTCCACACAATATCCCACCACTAAAAAGGAATTGCCGCGGCTACTTTTGTCACTCCGATTCCGCCATAAGACCTGCATTTTCTACAGTCCGTCCCATACAGCACTGAAACACGAGGCTCCGGAACTTCGTAACTGCAGGAACCCGGAAAAAACGGCTTCCCTTAACAGGATATGGAGAATGCCTTAGAGCCTCATGACATCCGGCCAAACGTACGTGGGACCTCTCTCTCTCTCTCTCTCTCTCTCTCTCTCTCTCTCTCTCTCTCTCTCTCTCTCTCTCTCTCTCTGTAAGTTGCAGAGAGAGAGAGAGAGAGAGAGAGAGAGAGAGAGAGAGAGAGAGAGAGAGAGAGAGAGAGAAGAGAGAGAGAGAGAGAGAGAGATGAGATCATTTTCTTGTTTGTGTGACCTCCAAGTGCGCGGGGCTTTGATGCAAGAATACGTTTTTGATCTTGCTTCACAAAGGTTGAGGCTCCTCTCATAAAATTGGTCCTTAGAACGCACTGCTCAAGATAACGAGGCGACGCTTGGCTCTCTCAAAGCACAGGAAGCGTCTGCCTGATCCCACTGATCTTGTGTATATATATACATATATATATACATATATATACATATATATATATATATATATATATATATATATATATATATATATATATATATATATATATATATATATATATATATATATATATATATATATATATATATATATATTAAATCCATTTAATCTTTGTTCTAAATTCTTACTGAATTAAATTAATTAATTCTTTAATTCTAGATTAAATTCATTTAATCTTTGTTGTAAATTCTTATTGATCTCAAAAATGTATATAAAGTTTTACTTACGAATTCAAGAATACATATTAATTTATTGATAAGCCTTATCATTCCTTTAGGCTATTCTAAATCATTTTACATGATCGTTATTTGAATGATATTATCTTTTATTTTAATATGGTTTTCTTTACTTTTTGTCCCATGACAGTAGTGACGTAGAAATCTTGTTTATGTCACTGAAGCTGTAAAAACACACTAAAAAATCCGTACAGCTTCAACTAGAGCCTCTTGAATGTTGTGGAGGAGCGATGCAGAAGTGTTTCAGAATATACTAATTCCTAGTTGGGCGGTGACACCCCACGCACTCCACACAGAATGAGCGCGAGCGGAACTCCGGCTGCCGAGTGTCGCGTGTCCCTGACAGCTATTCACAGTTTTCACACAACGAAATTCAGAGTGCCAAAAATTCCCTTCCGCGGAGAAAATAAAGTCAGAATAAAAATGTATAGTGTGGGGAGGCAGGGGTGAGGAGTGACGCTCCGCAATGATGGAGGAGGAGGAAGAGGAGGAGGAGGAGGAGGAGGAGGAGGAGGAGGAGGAGGGCAATGGCAGAGGCGAAAGGGGGACGAGTGGATGAGAAGGAATAGAAGGATAAAAGGTATATAATAATGGCAATGATGATGATGATGATGATGACAATGCTGGTGGTGGTGGTGGTGGTGATGATAATAAAATAAAGAAATAATGACAAAAATGGGTGAAAAATGGCTGAAAAGAATAAACCACGAAAAAAAGCATGCTTTGATTGGGTGGACTGATTGTTTTCGATTTTTTTAGTCTGAACGTTTTCGACAGACTAACATGTTTAAGAATGAATATTTTCGACAATGATTTGGCAACTTAGACTGATTATTTTCGATGGTTCTGCAATATATTTTTCAATCATGATTATTTTCGACACATTAAAAACATTGGTTGGAATGTTTTCGAAACTAAATAAACTTCACTATGAATGTTTCCGACAGTAAAAAAATATTGAACTGAATGTTTTCGACACTAAAAAATGGTAAATTCTGAATGTTTTCGACACTGGATAAAATGAACTGTCACATCACGTCACGTTTAGACTAAAACAAAAGACTATAAAAACTAACCTAACCTAACCTAACCTAACCTAACCTAACAAGATAATAATCAAAGAAGGTCTAAAATGGCTGAATAAAGTGTCGAAAATATTCCAAAAAATATTGATTTAGGTCAATGATGTGTCGAAAATAATCCAAACTGTAAATAGCTAGGTAATTGTTGTGTCGAAAATAATCCAAAACGGACACTAAATGTGTAAGAGTTGTGTCGAAAACAGTCCAAAAAAACATAAAATGGGTTGTCGAAAATAATACTTCTTGGCAAGAATCGAAAACATTCAGTTTAGATTACTTTTGTAGAAAATCGAAAACATTTAGACTAAAAAAATCGAAAATAATCAGCGACCTCCTTTGATTAAGAGAAGGAGGAGGAGGAGGAGGAGGCGACGGCGTGACGGCTGCACTGGAAAGAAGCAGAAGCGGGAACGCATATGCTTATCCTCACAAAGTCAGAATCAAGTAAGTGAATTGACACAACACGAGTAGCAACAAATATCTGTTTTATTTCAGAAGCGTTCGCTCGTGTGTGTGTGTGTGTGTGTGTGTGTGTGTGTGTGTGTGTGTGTGTGTGTGTGTGTGTGTGTGTGTGTGTGTGTGTGTGTGTGTGTGTGTGTGTGTGTGTGTGTAAGTGTGTAGGTGTGGGTACGAAAGAAAATATTTGCAAGTACACATAAAAAAAGAACATAAGGATATTTTTTTTGTCTTTTTCTAGGTTTTGAATGTGTGTGTGTGTGTGTGTGTGTGTGTGTGTGTGTGTGTGTGTGTGTGTGTGTGTGTGTGTGTGTGTGTGTGTGTGTGTGTGTGTGTGTGTGTGTGTGTGTGTGTGTGTGTGTGTGTGTGTGTGTTAGGGGGGTTACGAAAGTAAATATATGCATGTACACATAAAAGAAATAACAAGTTTATTTTTTTGTCTTTTCTATGTTTTGAATCAATCTAAGAGACTTTAATATAAGAATTAAGCATTTTTGGAGTTGTAAGCGACTAATGAAGCAGCAAATATCCATAAGTGAATAGATTCCTATCACCAGAATCACACTTGCATTTCCAGGAGGCAACAAATCACATTAGCACACTCATCACTCACTGTCAGTCACCATGCGCTATACTGGAGCCGCTTCACAATTATAGGAATGCATGCTTTTTATTTTTTATGTGGAGAAAATTGGTCAAAAAGCCGAGTTTTTTTTTTTTTGCTCCCACACTAGTTTATACATTAATTTACTACGTATTGTTGTGTTTGAATACTGTTAATATTCTGTGCTGTACAATTATTACTGCCCGCTGGATGTACAGTGTTGTATTCAGTTCCCTTGTCACAAATTTCTGATTCATTTAAAGTTTTTTTTTCTATTTGAATTGATAAAATGCAAAACCTGACATGGAGTAATGCATTGAGATTTTTTTTTTTCAACAGAAAGAGGAAAAAGTTACAAAGGAAAGGAAAATAAGGTAAAATGTAAACTCAGAATCTTGTCCCCTCTCCTCTCTTTCCTCCCATTTACGAGTATATCCACGATGAGAAGAATCTAAAAGTACCTAAACACATACGTCCTGCCTTCCCGTGCCTTAGCAAACACCTTCAGACACCTTCAACAAGACAGGTATGCCGGTATAAACTTTGTCTTTCAGAGGGAAGGCATTACTGTCACACTCGTATCACTATTACCTGCTGGCTACCATCACTATCGCCTCACCAGGCCATTCCCAGTCTTTTCTTACCGTTATCACACGCGCCACAACCACCTGAGGTACCCGCCCGCTTCACTGACAAGTAGCGGCAAGGTATCTGAATTTTTTGCCTCATAAATTACCTTCCCAGTGCAAGAGGCTTTTTCTGTCCACTTAACTCAACAAAACTGGGCGAAACTAAACACACTTCTCTTGCCTCGACAAAGTCAACGCCATCTATACCAGGTGTGTGTGTTCCTGTGCCTCCTCCTGCTACTGTACTCTTCAAGGCAAGTGAAAAATTTAACAGTGATCTTGCAAAGTTTATGTCTTGGCATAAATATCTACTTATGAACGTGTATGAAAAGAAATGTACAATGCCCGACTAGAAAATGAGAAGAGTGTATTTGTGTATGTTCCGAATGTTTTAAAACCACAAGTTATTTCAGTAACCATCAAGACTCGTCAAGTACCTTTCACGCGACTGGAGACCGAGACTATCATTGTAAGTGGCTACAGATCCGCCGCCATTGTTATTCTGTCAGTGTTACTAAACTGAGTCGAATAGCATCGTTAGTCCCTCAACACCTGGAGAGTCTGCCTTGCTTCTATTATCATCGTTATTCTGTTCATCTTACTAAATTGAGTGGAGCAGCATCACTGTTCTCAGAGACCAGGCTTGACAGTAATATAGAAAACTTATATCAGTTAAAAGGATACAACATGTTTACAATGAACAGAGACAGGAAAGGAGGAGGTGTGTGTATAATATGTTTCTAGTATACACAAGTCTTGTATTATAAAGGAGTGTTGTTTAATGGAACAGTTCTTAGAGTGTGTATGTGTGGAAGTGAGTAGAGGTAAGAACACCAATTTGTTTGCATCTGTTTATAGGCCACCAAAGGGGAATTTGCAGGATTTTTTCAATGCATTAAAGAAAATTTTTGATATTGCAGCGACAAAAAGATACAGTGAAACTTATTTTCTCGGAGACTGGAATTTAGATCTACTAAAAACAAATGAACCTGGAGTGCGAGAATTTATGAATTTGATGTATTCACATGGTTGTTTTCCATTGACAACAAAACCTACAAGAGTAACTGATAATTGCACTTCACTAATAGACCATATTTGGACCTCTCATTTTGGAAACAACATAAATAATTACATAATTTATACTGATGTATCAGATCATTTTGCAGTTTATTCACAGTTTAAGAATATATTAAAAAATGCTGATGTATTCGTAGAAAAAAGAATTTTTTCAGACAGGAATATAAGTTTATTTACTGAACAAGTAGCAAATGAAAACTGGTTCGAAATATCAAATACAAATGATGCAAACGATGCATTTGAGAAATTTTATGCGTTATATAGACATAAATTTTATTCTTGTTTTCCAGTAAAGAATGTTAAAGTCGTTGATAAACACAGCAGAAATCTTTACATTACTACTGCATTAAGAAATAGCATAAAGGAGAAACACAGACTCGAAAGACTTGCATCAAAATGGCCAATGACATATGGGCCAAGATATAAAAGCTATAGAAACCAGCTAGTAACCTTGCTGCGTGTTGCAAAAAAACAAATACTATCAGGATAAACTTAAGAACCAACAAGGAAACAGTAAATCGATATGGAACACATTAAATAGTCTATTGGGAAGAAATAACAATAAAAGTACAATTGAAATTAAATTGAAAAATAATAATGACTACACTGCTAATGTTTTTAATGATCACTTTCTGAAAAAGACAGAATCCTCACAACAACAAACAGCTACACCACAAAATTCCCACCGTCAGTTTCTCAACAATCCTGCAAACATTTCACTTTACTTGTGCCCTGTTACTAGAGAAGAAATAAATATGTATTTAAGCAATCTAAAAACAAACACTGCTCCAGGATATGATGAAATTCCACCTAGACTGCTAAAGATTACAGCACAGTACATTGATATACCTCTGACCCACATTATTAATCTCTGTTTTCAGCAAGGTTGTTTTCCCGACAAACTTAAAATAGCTAAAGTGATTCCAATATTTAAGTCGGGTGATGTTGACGATGAAAATAATTATAGACCAATATCTATATTACCATCTATTAGCAAGATATTTGAAAAAGCTATTGTTCAAAGATTAAGGAGGTTCCTGGAAGATTTTGATCTAATATCAAATAATCAGTTCGGTTTTCGTAATAACATGTCAACTGAAAAAGCCATAATGCAATTTACAAGTAAAATTTACAGTAATTTGGAAAGGAAACGTTATGTAGCAGGCATATTCTTAGACCTTTCGAAAGCCTTTGATACACTGAATCATGCAATTTTACTTGATAAGCTCTACAATAGTGGAGTAAGAGGAACACCATTAAAATTATTAGAAAGTTATCTAACTAATAGGAAACAATCAGTATACTGTAATAAAAAATCATCACAACTAAAAGTTATTCACACAGGAGTTCCTCAAGGGTCAATACTGGGCCCATTGCTCTTTTTGACATATATAAATGATATCTCTAATGCCTCTGAAAAATTTAATTATGTATTATTTGCTGATGATACAAATCTTCTTTTACATGATGATAACTTAAATAATTTGCATACTGCCTTGAATACTGAATTAGAGAAAATTAGTAAATGGGTATCTGCTAACAAATTAAAGGTAAATGTTACAAAAACAAATTATATATTATTTCAAAATCGATCTGTGGAACATAGAATGAGGACAGTTTATATGGAAGGATGTGAATTGAAAAGGGTTTCATGTACAAAATTTTTAGGGGTTTTAATTGATGAGAATTTAAACTGGAAAAACCATATACACTCTGTTTGAAATTGTCAAAAATTTGTGGGGTATTGTACAAAATTCGTCGTAACCTAACAATTGATGCCTTGAAAAATCTATATTACTCACTATGTTATCCTCATTTTATATATTGCTTATCATTATGGGGTTGTACATGGCCTTCAGTTGTAAAAGAAATTATTGTAATGCAGAAAAAGATTTTAAGAACCATTACATTCAAAAGAAAACATGATTCCACACAGTTTTTGTTCACTGAATTGAAATTACTGAAATTTGATTACCTATTGCAATACTTTTGTCTTTTATCTGTTTATAATGACTTAAATGAAATTAGGAGTACCAGGAAATTGTTTAGATATATTCATCATAGCCAAGGAACTAGAGGAAATAATATCAACTTGATTTGTCCACAACATAGAACAACATTGTATAAATTTTCAATACATTGCTTTGGACCTACGTGTTGGAACGCTTTACCTGATGATTTGAAGACTATAACTAATTTCAATATATTCAAAAGTAAACTTAAAAAACATTTTCATAAATTGCAAAGTCTATCAATTAATGCACAATAATGTCAAATGCAGTTCTTTTTTTTATGGAAAGGTGTGATTATTAATGTCATGATTGTCTGTAGGATGTAAGTTTTTGTCTTAAATTGTTTGTAATATAATTATTAATCTTAATTTATTACCTATTGCCGTCATGGAAACATGTATTACTGTAATTAATCTATGTCATGTCTGCTTAAGAGCTTAGCTCAGCAGACTAATGCCTCAACAATACCTGTACATAACTGTTCATTGTATATACTGGTGATATGGCAATAAACTAAACTAAACCACTCACTAAGAAGGCGAGTCTGACTTGCTTCTATTACCATTGTTATTCTGTTCATCTTACTAAATTGACAAGAGCAGCATCATTCCTTCTACCAACTCATTGAGAATCACTGGAGAATCACCTTGCTTCTGCTATCATTGTTACTTTGTTCACCTTAGTAAACTGAGCAGAGCAGGAACATTATTTCCCCCACCATCTCACTGAGTACCCTGGGGCGTCTTCCTTATTCAGTTCTTACCCTTTCATACAACTGAACTCCTTCTGAGAGGCAAAATCAAGACCTGAGGACTCCTCGCGACCTTAAGTGACCCTCTTCTCATTGAGATTCCTCCAGTGTTCGCATTTTTGGGGAGCGACATTTAGCGAGTTTTTGCCTCATTTTTGTTTTTCTTAATGCTCGGCTGACCTCCTTTCATTATGTGTGTGTGTGTGTGTGTGTGTGTGTGTGTGTGTGTGTGTGTGTGTGTGTGTGTGTGTGTGTGTGTGTGTGTGTGTGTTTAAAGATGGATGGATAGATCAATAGTTGTTAGCATAGGCGTTCAGTCTTCTGCGCCTTCCTCAGTCATAACCATTGCAAGCATGTCTTCTTTCACTCCATCCATAAATCTCTTCTTCGGCCCTCCTCTCTTTCCACTGCCGGGTAGATCCATCTTTAGCGTCCTTCTCCCTACGTGCACCTCATTGCTCTTCTTGAGACGCCCTCACCACTTCACTTTTATGATTACTTAAACGCACAGCCCCTCAACAATCACGTAACCTCTCTATTCCCAATGCAAAGAAGCCGTGCTCACCAACCAGTCTCTTGCAATGTGCTGACTTGTATCCTTGAGCAGCCACGTCTTTGTTACATTCATACGTCAAGATCTTGTTCCCGTTTCTGTAATCTTCAAGTTACGATAAAGGATAATATTGGTCGTGTCCTGAATCTTGGTGCAGTTCACTCAAGCTCCCTCCGCCTCGTATCTCTTGTCTTCGTGTTCTCTTGTTCTTTCTTTCCTCGTCTTTATGTGGTATTCGCGTGTCGTGTTTCGGTAACCCGTGGCTATTTTTGGCACTCTCTCCCTCGTCCGCTGCTTCTCAGGTGGCTAATTTTAGTGCATTGCCTTAGTTAACACCAATTTAACATCGCCTGACATCAGATGCTCTCGCCAAAAGCAAACACAACGCCCTGAAATTTGGACTTGATTCAATTTTCGTCTCTGCAGTTTTACATTTTCTTTTCTCCTAAAGATTTAAGTTTGCGTCACAACTCAGCAGGCGGGGTCGCCAGGGTCGTTAATGCAACAAGACCTCGCAGTCCCCGGTAAAGAAGGAGCTCATGATTACACACACACACACACACACACACACACACACACACACACACACACACACACACACACACACACACACACACACACACTGCATTCTGTTACAGGGTACTACATTAATATTTTCCATAGCTAAAGTTGAAAGTTAAAAATGAAGAGTGGCAAGAAGGCCATAAATATTAAGAAATTATGAGAGAGAGAGAGAGAGAGAGAGAGAGAGAGAGAGAGAGAGAGAGAGAGAGAGAGAGAGAGAGAGAGAGAGAGAGAGAGAGAGAAAGAGAGAGAGAGAAGGGGGGGGAGAAGGAGGGCAGGCAGAGACAAACAGACAGACAGACAGACAGACAGCAACAGGGATGAGTAACCTTGCACACGCTCGTTGGAAAAGAAATTGACACAGTGGTTGAAAAATGCTGAAAACTGTTATTTCCTCAGTGACTTTGGAAAAATATATTCCCATCTTCAAACAGCAGAAAATTATTCCACCGTAAAACAGAAGGTCTTGCTCCCACGTCTGCCGTGAGAGAGGTAAGAGAGGAAGGGATCTGGCCAATGAGAGAGAAGTATAGTAAAATTCTTTCTACGTGGGGTGTTGTGATCATTGCATTACCATGTCATAGTAAAGACACAAGAAAAATACGTACGAAAAATGAGAAGCACAGTAAAATTCTTTGTGCATACATCTACTATGAGAGATAAGGAAGGAAGAGGAGTGGGCAATGAGAAATAAGCACAGTAAAATTCCTTGTGCGCCGGCGTGTTGTGGTAACATTAGGGTGTTACAGAAAAGCCACACAGAACAAACTACATAACAAGAGAATGAGAAGCACGGGGAAATTGTTTGTATATCTGAGGATTATGAGGATTCACTTTCAATATTTATAGAAACATCTACCACATTCTTACACGCCTCAGAAAATATACCAAAAATTCAAGGAAATTTTTTTATAATGAACACTAAGAAAAAAACAACCTCAAAAACAATATGTAACATTGCTCGTAGAGACTCAAAATTATGTATTACAAGCAATTTAACTAAGAATTCATCGTCATTCCGGTCTAGTTTGTGTTCTACTTTCAGCAGGGATTCCCATGTTCATAATTCAGATCTGTATCTACAACTGTGTAAGATAAACACGCTTTTCCCCTGATAATGCGATTCATATCTCTGGAATTATCCCTAATGTCTATAATAAACTGTGATGTTAATTGGAGGCGTTAGTTGCTGTTATTAATCATATTTTTATTTCTCCTCAGGCACTTGTGTAAGAAACTTCGTATTATATTTTATTTTTCAGAGCACCACTGCCGTTGTAACTCAATATATTTCCTCATGTGTCGCAGGTATACTTTTCCTTTCCTTTCCCTCCTTTGTTTAGAGCGCCTTCGTATAAAATGTAAGTTGTTACCGCCGTTACTCTGCTACGTCTTATACTCCTTCAATGGCCGCTGTCGTTACGAAGTTAAATTAACGAGCCAACTTTCACACCAACAATAACTTCACTCCCGTCTTCCTCGCCGTACCCCCGTTCCACCTCCTTTCCTTTCCCCTTTCGCTCTCACCCTCAACACGAACAAAATTCTGAGTTCATTAAAGCAACAAACAAGTTTAAGGCATTTTTCCCTGTCTTTTACCCTGAGACGCCTATCCCCCGCCTGCTAAACTCGCCTTCATGACTCTCCCAATTGCCGCGTCTGCTGAAGTGTTTCTATCTGCAGGCATTCCTGTATGATATTTTCCTCACTGCCTCGCACGTGCTGACTGGCGGCAGACAAGCACTGGGTAAGAATATTAGATCAATATTCTTGACAGTACTACACAGTTACTTATTTATTTCCCACCGTGAAACACATACACCCGATGTTTTCACGCAAACCGTTCTTCTGATCTTGCTAACTGTGTGCCTCTCCTCCTCAAAGTACCTATTCTGCCACACTCACTTCCACTGTGTCTGGCGTTTTCTGTCAGTCTAAAATCCTGTGATCGCTTTGAAATCTATCACTTGTCAGGTTTTGCACGCAGGCTGTCAGCAGATCAAAAGACTGAAGGTGGAGGGAAAATGACAAAAATTGTGGATAAAAGACTTCTTCTTCTTCGTCTTCTTGATGTTGCAATGTGCCCTGTGAAATCATCGTGCAGGAGGTGATGGAGAAATATTATTCTCTTATGAGTACAAAAGAAAGGGAATGCCACACAATGATACAATTTTCTCTCATGGAAGATAATATGAGAGGGCAAAAAGAGACTATTTTGCATGTGGACAGTTCCTTTGATTGCAGTTATTTGTCAGCGTGATGCGTGCAGAGCAGTAGAGAAGTAGTGTAGGTAACAGAACAGTTTGTACAAATACAACAAAATCTCTTTCTATTCAAGTGTTGCAGCAAGGAAAAAGTATTTCGCCTTTCGAGAGTTCCTTTGAGTTGTCAATGTAACACGCAGGCAACACACCAGGGAGCAGGAAAGCAGTCACGGTATTAGGATAGTCTGTACACGTGCAATACAAGCTCGTTCTGTTTAAGCGTTGCAGCAAGAAGGGGAGGAACACGTGCCTTTGATTACGGTCGAGGAGACAGGGTGTATGTACAGCTCTACCCCCGTGAGTCAGGCTAAAAATACATCCACTCGTATTCCAATTAGTTTGAACAGTGAATGAAAAAGAACGCCTGCTCTTAATTATAACCTCATTACTGTGTTCCATTAATTTTGAAAGACGTGACCGAGACAATTAACATGATGTGAATAATGAAGTAATATTGAGAGGGTCGTCTCAGCGTTACTTCCTTATCATAGGGACAGAGGAGGGAGTGTTTGGTACTTACAATATGACTGCCGTGATTAACAGTACAGTGACTACCATAAGCATTACTAAAACAAATTCTGATCTGGGAGAAGAGAGGTCATTTCAAGGTTACTCTCCTGTTATGGGGAGTGTGGAACTTACAATATGACTAACTGCCGTGATTAACAATACAGTGACTACCATAAGCATTACTAAAAAATATAAATCAGCAAGCATTCTTAAACATATTTCAAAGTCCCTTCCTTGTTATGGAGATGCAGGAACAAATGTTTGGCACTTGCAATATGACTAACAGCTGTAATCAGTAATACGATGACTACCATAAACATTACCAAAATCAATTCTGAATCGGAAAAGCTTTCTTAAACACACACACACACACACACACACACACACACACACACACACACACACACACACACACACACACAGAGGACTGAGACACAATGAAATGACTGCAGGCAACTTGACCCGCACTCGACTTAAAGACAACACTCGTGCCTTCTTCCCTTGCCAAGCACCTTCACCTCTCTAACACTTTGCATTATTGTCTCTTTACATTAGCTAGCACTCACTGGGGAGGAAGAGAAGGACGAGGAAGAGAAGAACGAGGAGGAGGAGAAGGAGAAAGAGGAGGAGGAAGAGGAAGAGGAAGAGGACGAACATCTTCGTGTGTCTCAGATTATGATTCCGTTAAATTATTATCTCTCTCTCTCTCTCTCTCTCTCTCTCTCTCTCTCTCTCTCTCTCTCTCTCTCTCTCTCTCTCTCTCTCTCTCTCTCACCACCCGGCCACTCCTCCCGTGGCCAGATCACATGCAAGATAAAAAAAGTTCAAGGGTGGTTGGCTCACGAGTAAGGCAAGTCAGTGAGCTACATACTCTGCCTCAGCTTGGCACACACACAGGCAGTGGTGGTGATGGTGGTGGTGATGGTGATTAGGTAGCGGTGCGGTGTTGTGTTGTCATGATGATGAAGAAGGTAATACTAATAATGGTGATGATGATGAGTGTTTTTTTTTTAATGATAATGCGTTGTGAGTCCTTCTTTTTTGTCAGTCTATATTAAGTTTTAGTACATAAGAATGAAGGAAAGCCTACAAGAAGCCACTAGGTCTACACGTGGCAGTTCCTGTACAAAATATGCGCACCTACTTCCACCAGTCATCCCCTTCCATAACGAGAACAGAAAGCTTTGTCGTAACGCAATTTCCAAGAAGATAGAAACAAGTGGAAAATCCCCAAGAAAAAGCCTATTTAGAGTTTAAAATTACCACGATCATTTGTCACAGTGCATTCGACGTCCCACAAAGAGAAGCCCTGAGCTCTGCAAGACATAAGAATACTCCTGGACTTAGTGTAGATTTGCACTCATGTGGTGAGCGGTAATCCCTGCAGGAAGGCCAGTGTTTAAGAGGCGGTGCAGTGTGAAATAGCGGCTCAGGGATCGTACACTTAAGCAAAATTAGGTGTGCAGAGGGCGGGGGCTTTGCGGGGCTTGTAAAAATGAAGTGGCCCGTTGTTAAGGTGAATAAATAAATAAAAAGGTTAGTTGTGTATTTGTAGGAGCAGTTGCCGGTATTTCGTTCTGTAATAATGAGCCTGACCTAATGAGAGAGAGAGAGAGAGAGAGAGAGAGAGAGAGAGAGAGAGAGAGAGAGAGAGAGAGAGAGAGAGAGAATATCTTTCCATCTGTGTATGTATCTGTCTGTCTGTCTGTCTGTCCAGCCTGTGCTTATCTGTCTGTCTGTCTGTTTCATATCACCCCCCCTTCTCTCTCTCTCTCTCCTCT
>NW_026973684.1:355000-387500 GCF_035594125.1 Scylla paramamosain | reverse complement strand
GTTATCAAAACAAATGGCTGATTTTCCTACATATGCTTGCTTTTTTCATCGCTATTGGCAGTCTTCGTTGGTCGTTTGCGAGAAGCAGGAGGTGGTGTGTTTGTACGCGCTACTGACTTGTCTCTCCGCCCATTCTGTTGATTATTTATAAAAGATATGTCCCTTGATATGTCTCATGACCTTTAGTAAACAATATTCAGGTCCTACAAAAGCTGTAGCTTATTGCACCTGGCTGCAATACCATCACTTGTAAATGCCAAATAAATGTGATCAATCAAATCAAAACTTTAATGAGATGAAAGACCTGGACAAGAGGGAAAAGTTACCTTAGGCAATAAGAAAACAAGGAATTACCACGCCAATGAAAAGTGACAAGAGATCGTGTTTCTAGTCTTTCATCCGTGAGTAATGAAAGTTCCTTGTATCTCAGTCTAACACTTGACTTCTGTACGCTGGACAAGATCAGGAGATATCAAGAGATCATACCTCTACTCTCTATCAGTGAGTTGTAACTGTTCCTTGCACCTCAGTATGACACTCGAGTCCTCTCTGGCTTTTCCCTGCACTCCTGGTGGGGAAGAAAACACACATTCTCCGGTAAAAAGCAGCGGGTAGTTCCGGCACACTCAGCCCACGTGGCTTGAGTTCAGGCAGACTCTGACGTCGCTTTCATGCATGCAAATTAGATATCTCCCCAATTCAAGCAGCTTTGCTTTATTATTTAATACTGGAACGAGCTCCAGTGGCATGTGAACGTTTTGTTAGTCTCAGCAAGAGTTGTAAATCATCGCCTGCTATCATTGTGCAAAAATTCACTCCAATGCCTCGTCTGTCCTTCCCCGAAATGCTTCATGTTTCCGAATAGGTAGTTTTCTTATTATTGTTTTGCCTGTCCAGAGGATTTTTCACGCTAGCTCATGTGAAAAAAAGAATCAATGAAAACTATGTTTGCGTCCTGATTTACTGAAGGATAAGAACGTGCGAACATAAAAAAAAAAAAAAAATGAGACTGACCGGAAGCCAAGAAAATTGGCTTCTTAGCATTGTCTTGCCTGTCCGAAGCATTTTTCACGCTACTCATGTAAAAATATCAATGAAAGGTATGCTAAATCCTGATGTACTGAAGAATAAGAACATGGGAACATAAAAAAAAAAAGTAAGGAAACTGATAGCGCTGTTTTGCCTGTCTAAAGCATTTTTTACGCTGCTCTTGTGAAAATTATCAATGGAAGATATATTACCTTCTGATCAACAATGGAAGCATAAGAACATACGAACATAAGGAAGCAAGTGAAGAAAATTGTCTCCTTTGCATTGTTTTGCCTGTCCAAAGTATTTTTCACACTACTCTTGCGGAATATGTAACGGAAAATACATTCATTACTTTTTACTTAACAAAAGATATAAGAACATAGGACAGTAAGAGTAGATTGACAGAAGATAAGTAGACGAAGCAGCAGTAAGACATTCAGTACACGCTCCCCCACCTTCACCCTTTCCTTTACTGTTTCTGTTCCAGCAAGTAAACCCATGAAGAGACATAAGCGGTGTGAAATATTGCCGCGTGAACCCTCAGGCCATTTGGTTCAAGTTTACGCGTCTGTGTTACCTACCAGAGGAGTACCAAGCCTTCTTTACGGTGATGGCAACATGCAGGAGAGAGAAAACACAATAACAGTCCCTTAAAGCATAACTCGTCATCTCTTCTTCCCCTTTCCGGCTGGTCTGTTACATGTCGTCACAGCGGATCAGCCTTCTCCATCATGTTCGATCTTCTGCGCCTTTCTCAGCCATACCCATTATAAGAACGTCTTTCACCGCATCCACCTCCTCTTAGACTGCCTGCTCTCTCTCTCTTCTAATCCAGGTTTCATATTTCCATTAAGTGTAAACTCATTGTGGCGGTGCTAAAATATCTATCAATCAACCAACCAACTAACTTCGCAGCTGGAAATTTTATCTATATTGACTGACACTGTGTAACCTCACTTCTGTGGTGCTAAAATATCAATCTACCAACAAACCAATCAGCCAATCAAGACGTTTTTACTGGTGTAACTTCCATCAGTTAATCAATACGTTTTTACTGGTGTGACTTCGCTGCTGAAACTACTGCATTAAAACCCCCTACAATTAATTTTCAAATATTAATTAACCATTTCCCATCGCTCGACTCTAACATCTGGTGACGCGTGCGGCTGGGAGAATATTTATCACGCTCCCGCAATGCATTACCGGTGGCCAAGGGTGACAGGTACAGCCGCTAAAACGTTAATCGCATAACTTTTAAATTACCTTCCCATTTACCATCACATTTGTGCTCCGATGTGCTCTTGGTCCATTTGCAACAATACTCCAGCATATTTCGCTTTTAAAGGTGATTTATGAAAGGATCCGAATGCTCCGTTTCAAATTTTCTTTTCGTTTTTGTTCTCTCTCTCTCTCTCTCTTTTTTTTTTTTTTCTCTCTCTCTCTCTTTTTTTTTATTATATTTGTCGTCGCCACTGAAAGGCTTGTGGAGTCCCGCCCGCCGCTGCACCAAACGTGATGCAAGAGTCTTATGCCTTCATTAGTATTCCAGAGAGACATGTGCATGGAGTCCAGCGGATTTTCACTTCCCGGTACATTATACATTACTCGCCGGCACGGACTGGAGGTACTGATGGCAAAAATATGCATGACAAAACGTTGAAAACTGCAGAAACATTAAGCTTCTGCGAAATTTCACTTAAGGGGTAAGTGAAGTTGTGTTTTGTCAGTTTTGTCTTTTAGAATACATTGCAAGTGACAGATCATTACATAAAAACATAAGAACATAAGTAAATAATGGAGTCTGCAAGAGCCCATCCGACCTGCACGTGGCGATCCCTTTGTAATACATCTATTTCCATCTATCATTCCTATGTATAAATTTGTCAAATGTTTTAAGGCTCTCTGTTGACTCAGCACAAACAACCTGATTACTGAGTCTACCCCATTCATCTACCACTCCATCTGAGAACTAATTTCTTCTTATTCCTTTTTAAACGTAACCTTATCAAATTAAAACCTTTATTTTAAGTCCTATCCTGATAACTAACCCCAATGATTTTGTTCGTCAGCCTTGTAATGTCCAATGTACCGCATATTAACCTCTATCAGACCTCCTCCTAACCATGCCTCTCTAAGAAATATATATTCATTAGGTAGCCTCAACGTAAAATGCAGTAAATACTGTCTCCTTTATTAAAATAAGTCATCCAGATATTTTCTCAAAAGTATACAAACTACTCACTTAGCAACATCTTTCATACTCACTACAGTTTATACAGCTTCATTTCCATTATTGCTTTCAGGTCACGTAACCTTTATTTGGCAGGCACGCGAGTCCCTCCTGGCTCCGGTATTGGACCATCCCAGCATATCTCAGGAGGGGATAATGAAAAGTCGGCGCGATAACGTAATAAACACTGATAGCTTCGCGCCAGTTTGGGTATCGTGGGTCATGGTTCGCGAGGCCACACACACTGATGCTGCTGAATAATCATGGGAGTTTCAGCAGGGTTTTGTGTGGGGACTCCGGGACTCTTGTGAAAAATGATGTGGCGATTAAAATAAAGTATGCGTATATGTATTTTTTTTTTTTTTGTCGGTCGTATGAATGTGTGGAGTCACTCAGCAATGAAGCTGTAGTAATGGAACAGGTAGTATTAATAGTGGTAGTAGTAGTAGTAGTAGTAGTAGTAGTAGTAGTAGTAGGGACTGCCACGTGTATACAGGGACTGCCACGTGTAAATACAGGGACTGCCACGTGTAATCCTGATTGCTTCTTGCAGCTTCCCTTATTTCTTATGTTTTTATGTTCTTTAGTAGTAGTAGTAGTAGTAGTAGTAGTAGTAGTAGTAGTAGTAGTAGTAGTAGTAGTAGTAGTAGTAGTAGTAGTAGTAGTAGTAGTAGTAGAAGTATTTGTTGTTGTTTTTGTTGTTGCAGCAGCAACAATAGGAGCAGCAGCAGTAGGAGCAATGATATTCAAACAATAATAAAAACATTGATTCAGCCTCCCCCCCACACACACGTAGCAAGGTTTTATCTCAGCTCAGAAGATATCATCGACACATATCCAATGAAAAGGAAAAATCACCACACACACACACACACACACACACACACACACACACACACACACACACACACACCAAAGCTTTCAAAACACCCCGCTCTTCTCGCCTCTCGCCCCGACAAACAGCCTTGGGTAACAGAATTAATGCAGTGGAGAAGCAACGCGTGAGTACTGTGTTAAGTGCCCCCGTATCAAGCAGGTAGCCTTTCTAGCAAATATGAGTTCTCGAGGATATTAAGTCATCAGTCTCAGTAATCAACGCATTCCACTAGTTTTCGTTCAGTCTAGTTTATCAAGACGAGAACAGTGAAGAAACTATTTCTTTACTTCACAACTAGTCACAATTACACATAGCAGGCATAATTACTTCGTATTGATAATCGAATTCATTAACATTGTAAATCCATGAAAATAACTCTTAGTCTATCCCTTGAAGCCTGTTAAGTTTTCACGTCCTTAACTCTAATGAACTCGTCAAAACCCGGCAGAGGGATTTAGGAAAATACAGTTTATGGACCTGGGCGCGGCCTTTCTACGTCCTCCTCCTTAAAGCCGTCAGGAGGGTGTGGCTGCGCGTATGGACACAAGAAACGAATGGCCAGCAAAATATAGGAGGTGAGAGGGACCGCCACTATGTTTCCCGCAGCTGCTGGAAGTCTGCTTTGGTCTGACGGTGCGGAGGTTCCATAAAAGCCGAGGAAAGAAGCAAAAGTGACCTAACTAAAAAGTGAGTGGGACCAAGGTTGCCCGCGCGCGCACACACACACACACACACACACACACACACACACACACACACACACACACACAACAAAACAGAACAAAAGCAATTTTCTCTCAATGAAATAATACATGAGAAAACACACACACACACACACACACACACACACACACACACACACACACACACACACACACACACACACACACACACAAAAAAAAAAAAAAAAAGTTACTGGTCACCTATCTTTTTGACAAAGACTGCTTAGCCATTGGTTCAAAAAATTCCTAAGTCTCCTTTCTCCTTTTTTCAGCACGCAAATACTGTTAAAAGTCAATAATATGGAGGCATTTACTGTAATCTCTCTCTCTCTCTCTCTCTCTCTCTTGGTAATTATTTTGACCAAAGTAAAAGAAAGAAAGGAAGAGAAAGAGAAAAAAGAAAGGTTGACACATTTACTAAGAGGCTGCGTCGCTCCCGCCGACTGGTGGATGTTACGCACTAGTCAACCTACACACCTCACTGGTAAACATAGTCGCTTTGTCTCTTTGTGCTTGTGTCACTGTATTTGTGGAGATGAATGGGTGTGTGTGTGTGTGTGTGTGTGTGTGTGTGTGTGTGTGTGTGTGTGTGTGTGTGTGTGTGTGTGTGTGTGTGTGAAAATCCTTAACTACAAATAACAGGAAAGTCTCAATAGGACTTTCACATTGAGAACATAAATCGCTACTTGTAACTGCTTTGAATTTCCTTTCCTTGCTCTTTACATCTTCTTCTTCTTCTTCTTCTTCTTCTTCACGTTGTTCTTCTTCATGCTGTTGTTGTTCTTGCTCTTTCTCCTGCTCCTCCTCCTCCTCTTTTTCGATTTTGCTTTTGGTCAGAATCGTGTTGTATAATTTTTTCACTTGATTAATTCAAATGCTCAACTTTTTTCTTTTTTTTTTCCTTTGTGTAGAGCGTTTTTTGTTTCCCTCTTTCCCTCACTCCCTCGTTTCCTTCCTTTATTTTTTTCCCCCCAGGCGGTGTGTGTACGCACTCGTTCAGTTAAAGGTGAATGCAACGCTGAGGGAATGAGTGTGTTCCGGGAAGTGGGTTACAATGTGATGCACGCAGCAACATTCTCCGCCACACCATGCTCGGTACTGCAGGGAAGAGGAAGCGGCGTCACCATCATTACCATTGCCATCATTACCACTCCCACGATTACTACTGTACCATGCACCGCCGCCACCACCTCTGACTACGATCATCACCATTTGCAGTTTAACTATTCTTGCTGCTACCACTGGGAAGGAAAAGAGACACGGAGAGAGGGAAAACACACTTGAAAAGGCAGACTACAAGTGCACAGCAGGGAAGGATTGGATGTAATGTAACCAAACCTCATTTCCATAACACTCTTTCTAAAAACCCTAGGAGTTTTTACAAGTACTAATTATAAAAGCTACAGAGATGGTTATATAGGTTTACATGGGCGTTTTATTCCTATTGACAATGTAAAATTCTTATTAAACTACCATTAGGAGCTTAAAAGCATCCTTGAAAACCCCATGAGCTTCCAGTAGAGCCTGTTAAGAGTGGTCGGGATAAAATGCCTAACGTTTAAGGCATATTTTCTCATTTCACTTTGCTTTCCCTCCTTCAATATACTCAATCAGCCACCAAAACCGTGCCATGAACACCCGGTCTCTCTAACCTCCCCAACTGTTAAGCACTGTTATGTTGATGAGTCAGCCTCCTAAACACAGGAACCAAACCTAACGCCAGTATAGCCTGAAGCGTTCGCCATGCATCAGGTAGGCAATTCTCTGAAAATGTAACGCCTCCTCCATAGCTATGTTACGATTATTGAATTCACGGGCACGGTTTTACGGTAACGCCACGGAATGGGAGCAATCAGATGTAATCCAAATAAAAACACACTTTAGAGGTCAAGAGAGGAGATTCACTTCATACCAGTCGTCGCTACCTTCCTCCTTTCTACATAAACATTTGTCTATTCCATTTACAGAGGAGAAAGACTGAAGAATCCAAATTAAATCGATGTTACATGTCAAGGGAGGAGATTCACTTCATACCAGTCGTCGCTAGCTCTCTCTTGTCTTTCTACATATCCCACACAGTCTCTTCCGCAACCTCCTTCACCTCTAAACTTCTTCCCTAATACATCCATCGACCAGCACACCTCCACCTCCACCTCTTCCACCTCCACCTGCCAAGTCACACTACCGAATGACCTCACAGGTAGTCCGACCTTTCGCCCTTCCTCTCCTCGTCCCTTCACTATTTGTTGCCAAAAAGAGATTTCAGTTTTCCGATTGACGTCAAAAAAATAATAAAATAAATAAGTACATCCATGAAATTCTGAAAAATTAAATGCTCGTCAAAATAAATAAGTAAATATATAAATGAATAAGTAAATAAATAAATAAATAAATAAATAATAAATAAATAAATATATCAAGGAAAATGAATTACTGGTGAAATGAAATATCGCAAAATATAAATATGTTAGAGAGAGAGAGAGAGAGAGAGAGAGAGAGAGAGAGAGAGAGAGAGAGAGAGAGAGAGAGAGAGAGAGAGAGAGAGAGAGAGAGAGAGAGAAAGGAAAGAAAAAAATTAAAAAAAGACGAAAAATGACAGGAGAAAAGAATAAAAGAGAAGGAAAGGAGGGGGAGGATAAAGCAGGGGAGAAAACACTAGGGAGGAAAAAAAATGAGACGAAAAAGAAGACGAGGAAAGAAGAAGAAAAAGAAAGAGTAGGGAGAATGAAAAGAAGTAGAGAGAAGAGAAGAAAAATAGGAAAGGAGAGAGAGAAAAGAGGGAGCGCATGAAAGTATAAAGAAAGAAAGAAAGAAAAAGAGAGAGAGAGAGAGAGAGAGAGAGAGAGAGAGAGAGAGAGAGAGAGAGAGAGAGAGAGAGAGAGAGAGAGAGGAAAGGAGAGGTGAGTAAAGGAAGCTCAGTCAATATTCACAACAGCACCGGTGAAAACTAAATATGAGAGTAGACAAACAAATACTACAATCGGAATATGTATCCTATGTGTGTGTCTTTCCTCGTACATGCACCTACACGTTCCTAAGTCCCTCATGGATTTTTAAAGCGCCCACGAAGGTTTCTCAAAGGCAAGGGAGTTATTTACGCGCCATGACACACCTCTTCTAAGATTTGTGAGGCAAAGAACCAATGAAACTGTGATTAACTGGGCGACTCTTCACAATTTTATCAATAGAAAGGAAGGAAACTAGAATAAAAAATGTGAATGGTTTGGAAAGTGTAGGATTATGAAGCTTTGTTCATTATAAGCCTCTAAATTTCATAATATTATAGGATTAGAGATATTAGTATATAGGATTAAGACACTGAATAAAATACATGAATCGTTGCTCGCCATGGAAATGAAGGAGTGAAGTGGACAGGATATACAGAAATTGAAATTAAGCATATTAGCAAATGACTGAAACTTAAAGGTTCCGAAACAGATATGAACCAACAGGCTTCTCGAGGCTCTGTGTGGCGTAAGAGATGATCCTGCACTGGGATAAAGAGTAAATCCTAATGGACCAAGCTTGGGACTGGCTTATATATAGCCATCAAATGTTACTGTCACTAGACCCCATGCCTGGCCACCTCAAACACCACCATCTGCTGTGATCGAGTGTGTCCCCAAGACGTTTCTATTCTTGACCTGTGTTTGTTTGTGTTTTGGTATTTTAACGTGCAGCGCTGTGACATGTTAGGCACTATTGTGAAACATCGATTACTTTCAAAAGGTTCTAGTTGAAGTCACACGGGTGTTTAAGATTTTTTTTTTTTATGGTTTTAGTGATAAATTAACAAGATTTCTATGTTATTAATAGGAGAAATACTCTCGATAACACGACTAATGATCTCTGTTGCCTTTGAAAATATGCGCAATGGAAGCATTGTTTGTGAATGTGGCCAGTTGTTGCGGCGCCAGTCAGTCAATCAATCAGTTCTTTAAATATGTGGTCGTTGAATATCACAGTTTTATGATGATGTACAAGATTACTTCTGCGTGGTTCTCCAAAACTGTACGTCACATGAGACTGTTGCAATGTTGACCCTCCTGAATGCCTGGGGTGACTGACCTTTCTACACCTGGCGTTCATGATGTAAAGGCCACGCGCAGTTTTGTTGTTTGTCCTTATTTACAGTCATCGCCCTGTGCTGGCCAATGGGCCGTGACTTATTGGCCATTCATGCCGCTGATAATGATGCTCGCGTCATTTCATTCCTGGTTCAAAACTTATTTCAATTGATATGTTGTTTTCCACTGAAATACTGAATTTCCATAACATATTGTTTACTATATTCTTTGTGAAACATTTATGACTATATGAATAATACACACTGTTTCTTATTATCAAAAAAATATTTTTCTCTGAGAGAATCTTGTGATGAAGTTATGCCCTCTTATTTGCAACAAAATTGAGACTTACATAAATTGTGTTGGATCAAACAGCGCCAATGTATACACGGTACCCAGCAGTCACGCAGCCTCAGGTCCTAAACACTTACAACTTTTAGACTATAAGACGATAACAGTGTGATGCATGCCATACACTGTACTGCTGATGCAACAACGAACATTTGGTAAAGTCTGCTCACCCCTCACGTGACTCCCAGCCACGACGTGACACACAGGCAGCGACACAAGGCTCCCTGAAAAAAGAGACGTAAATAAGAAATTACGAGAACACGTTTCTGAAAATAATGAAAATTTGATTATAAAGCTGACAAGAACATGATGGTGAGGTGACGGTAAGCACATTCTTGGATAGTGGGCAAGCAGGTAAGCAGAGAGAGAGAGAGAGAGAGAGAGAGAGAGAGAGAGAGAGAGAGAGAGAGAGAGAGAGAGAGAGAGAGAGAGAGTGTGTGTGTGTGGGAAGGGGAGGGAGAAGGAAAGAAAGAGAGAGGATGCAAGAAAAATTCCATTACTTCAATTGTTGCCTCCAGTGTTTCCAGCAAAGTGGGTGTACTCCCTCGGAACGTGCGTGGGATTGAGGTCTTTGTGGAAAAAACAGCTGAGAAGAAATAACAATCAAATTCGATCCAGCGTAAAGTGAATGTGAAGGTTCCTTTTCCAGTATTTTTAGGCTGTCATCAGTGCCACCACAGATCCCAGTGCCACAGAAAGAGATGTATACAGGTGCACAGATATATTGATTCTCTCTCTCTCTCTCTCTCTCTCTCTCTCTCTCTCTCTCTCTCTCTCTCTCTCTCTCTCTCTCTCTCTCTCTCTCTCTCTCTCTCTCTAATATAACCCGTAAGCACCGTTTGGCTAAAGACAATTTAACAAAGAGATGCAGATACATATATACATAAACATGATATATACAGATATATACAGATGCATGAAAACATTAATTTGTTCTTTCCCTCTCTGTCTTTCTAATATAAGCCATGAGCACAGTTTGGCTAAAGATAACCAAGAAAAAAAAAGAATTAGGCGCTGCAGATACAAAACCACGTGCTTCATGAAGGGAGGAACTGATAAAAACCCACAAGGATATCACCAACTCAATGAAAATTCTTGCAATGTCTCCCGGGCGGACCAATGAAAGAGCGGGGCGTTTGAACATCAAGATTTCACAAAGGGCAAGTCGGGAAGGAGTAGCTGCGAGAGTGGAGACACCCCTGGAGGTTCCTTTCTTGTGACAGACGCTGGCAAAGTTATTGTTTACGTTTACGAGTGACGCGGTGGACGGAAGGAAGGGATGCGTCTGTTCGCGCCTGACTTATCCTGCTGTTTACTGAGTGTCTTTGTCTCAGTGCTTTATTGCAGGATAAAGGGAAGAGCTTGCTTATCATATCTACTATAATATTTTACTCCTCACTTTTTGTACAAGACTCCACGAAACTCATCGCTAGACAGCGTAGTGATGTGGAGAGTGGCGTGACCTACACCGCGTCTTCGTCTCCAGGGCGTGACAGTAAGCCCGTGATGGAGGCAAGAGTGGCGGGCGTGTGATGGGCGTTCGTAGCGGTGTTTTGTCATTTGTTAAACTCGTCCTCGGCAGCGGTCACCTTTAATTCACAGCAGAGGAGTAGCGAACGGGACGAATTGTGCACTGCAACATTTGAACGATATGCGAGAAAGTTTGTGTGGGAAACGTTGGATCCCAGAGCAGCTCACGGTGAAGTCTTAACCTTAGGGGAAGTCCATAAGGAAGTCTGTTTGCTGCGATCCAAGTGAAGCATTTGTCTGGAACACATGATAAGGATCCTTAGGGTGAAGTCGAGGGTGTTTTGACGTCAGATGAAGTCGACAAGAAAGTTTGTTTGCTGTGATCCAAGTGAAATAAGGATCTCATATTCTGATCCTTACACATTCCTCACAGTATGTAAAAGTAACACAAGATCTTTTTCAGACTCCTTTTTTTGCTAGAACAATACAAAAAAGGTAGTAATATCTAATACTAGTCTTCCCTCTGTAAGAATTCGTCTGGAAAACACGATACGGATTCCAAGGCCGCTTAGAGTGAAGTCAAGGTAGTTTTGGCATTAAGAAAGTCGCCCAGCCATCTAGGGACCTGCTGTGTACGCGCACGTGTATAAACTACGAGGATGAAACCATATCCCTAACTCAGCAGTGGAATACCTGCTGCACCTGTCCAGGAATCTGAGGATTACGTATCCAGGTCAAGACAGGCAGCGTACAGCGTCCCTACACCTATCCGTCTTCCACCACGCTGATCCTGTACATGGTGTATGTAATATTCTGCATCACGAGACCTCGCTCCACTCTCTCACATGAGTAATGACACAAAGACACGGAAGATGCGGGTGACTGCTTTCCTTGAGTAGACAAACACATGGTCGGATACTACATCACTGTTGTTTTAATTCTTAACCTTAACTCCTTCATTTATATCCACGGAGGGACAGTTACACGTGCATTTACTAACTTCTCATGTCTTAAAATCGCGTGTCTCGAAAGAATGCTTATTTCCAAATGTCAAGAAGGTAAATGTTGACAGTTATGATTTTTTTTATATAACCTGGATGACTAAGGCAACTCAAGCACGTTAGAATGAGGTCAATGAGGTTTGTTGCAACTTAGAGAGAGAGAGAGAGAGAAAGAGAGAGAGAGAGAGAGAGAGTGTGTGTGTGTGTGTGCGTTATTCCCACGCTTCCCTGCAAATTGATACTAGCGAACACAACAGACCTATCAATTATTATTCATTAGCGTGTGTCCTTCGACTGATGTCCCTTCCTCAGAAAACACCACACAAATTACTGCAGACACCTCACACAGCTCGCAGGGATGGGGGGACCTTCCAATCGACCTCAGCTGCTAATACAATACATCTTCTTTATTCCTATGGCTTGTTTACATCGCATATTTGGACAGCTGGGACGTGTAATGTGCAGATAACAGACTTGCAGGAAAGACTTTTACTAATGGCTCTTGAAAATGTGTGTTTAAGTTTCAGTCCATCCACGTACTTTTAAGATGCCACCTCGTGTGTGTTTCTTTGGGGGTATGCTGAGAGAGACACATTAAAACACACACACACACTTGCACCAAAGCCTTTTACTAATGTCTCTTGAGTGTGTGTGAGAATTTTTTTTCATCTACGCCTGCTAATTGAAGATGCCACCTCGTATATGCTTCCTCTTCTGTGTGGTGGGGGATACACACACACACACACACACACACACACACACACACACACACACACACACACACACACACACACACACACACACACACAAAGTACACTAAAAACGTATTTCATTAACTACATCGCATCTTACATAGTGGCGGAAGGGAATTTATAATGGCCACGTACAAATTCCTTTTAAATAAACTCGCGGAATGTGCTATGAAGGACGGAGAGAGACGGGGAGAGGCAGCAGGAGGAAAGCATCTCATCTCCTCCCTTCCCTTCTCCGCGCCTAGCCAAGGGTGCTCACCGCCTCCACTGAGAGAGAAGACGTCAAGAGCAGAATCTCTCTCTCTCTCTCTCTCTCTCTCTCTCTCTCTCTCTCTCTCTCTCTCTCTCTCTCTCTCTCTCTCTCTCTCTACCAACTCAAACAGCCTCGCCTGCCGCTTCAAAACTTGCCAGCCACGAGCTACCACAGCGGTGAACAAATACAAGAACAAGCGACTGAATAATTAAACACTTGAGGCTGTAACCTACAGACACACAGCCACTCTCGTCCTCTCGATCATGAGCCTCGTGAAGACCTTCGTGCTGACAATTCCCCGGCTGATTTTGGGACTTGCCTACGATGTGTCTCCTTTACGGATACACACACACACACACACACACACACACACACACACACACACACGGGTCCTGTTCCACCGCCCATATGTTTTTGTTGTAAAGTTTCTCGTTATTTTTACGGGATCTTTCTTCTTTCATATCAGGAGAGAGTATATAGCATTTGCTAAGTGCCTGAATGAAGTTTGTGGTTCATTTTTCGTTTTCTTTTTTTCTTTTC
The DNA here is from genome assembly GCF_035594125.1 of Scylla paramamosain. Lineage (NCBI taxonomy): Eukaryota > Metazoa > Arthropoda > Malacostraca > Decapoda > Portunidae > Scylla > Scylla paramamosain. The sequence continues at coordinate 374,205 of NW_026973684.1, read as the reverse complement.
TTTTCTTTTTTTTTTTCTTCTTCTTCTTCTTCTTGTGTTGTTTTATGGGTGAAGGATGCCAGCTAAGGACACAAAAATGGGAAGAAAACTCGCTAATTGGCAGCTCAGAGAAATGGAAAAAAATAAATGAATAAATAACTAAAAGAAAATATAATTAAAATGATCAATTTAGATACGGAAGCGCTTGTACAAAGACTTCCATACACGCAAGAATACAGTATATAATTCTGTGCCCGTGTAACCCCCACAAATTACCTTTAAAAAATAAAAAATAAAAAAAAATAGAACATGCTTTTCATTATACCTCGCTGATACTCGGCATAAAATCAGTCAAAAAAAAAAAAACAATCTTAAAAAAATAAATAAATAAACCACATTTTCATCATATCTCATTCACAATCAGCACGGCATCGAAAAACAGGAAGGAAAATAAAGGAAGGTTCACGGAAAATGAGACGGGAGGCAGCAGGTGACGGCCACTGGCGCAGGTGTCTCCAATACACGTCAGGACACGATTGGTCAAAGAGAGGCGAAAATAATGACTCATAACCGTCAATCTATCGCACGCTAACGCTGACTTTGCATATTTTAGACTCTCTCAGTAACAAAGCAATTATTTTGTATATACTTGTCAGAAAAGCTTTTATAACTACCTGGGATGGCACGAGAGAGAAAGTTTAGTGCCGTAAGGGCGTCAAAACACCAAAGGTAAACTAACAAACGAAATTAAGGTCGATTTATACTCAGGTTTACAGGAAGGTATTAATTAAGTGGCCCTTTCCAGAATCTACTTCAATAAAAAAAAAATTAAGTTATTTTTATATATACTTGACATAAAAAGCGCAGATCTGGACTGGTACGAAATAAGCTTGGTACTGTAAGAAAGTCAAAACACCTAAACACAACTAACAAACCAAAATGAGACCAATTGTTACTCAGTTTTGTGTAGAAATATCAGTTAAGTAGCCTTTCCCTGTTCTTTTTCCAGCTATCTTTGTGTTTTTATTCTCTTGGCCAGCCTCCACTCGACATAAGAAGAGAAATGGAGAAAACAAAAAGTGTGACAGCAGAGGGCCGAGCAATGCTGCCTCAGCGGTCCTCACACTCCACTCGACCACCAAACGCCGTCGCCACTGAGGTCATAAGGAAGGCGGAACTTCAGACGAGGAGATCAATAAACTTCTGCTGGAACCATCAGCCCCTTCACCCGCCGCGCTGCTTTACGAGGCACGAGATCCTTATGCACAAAGCCCAGAATTATAAGTTCCATTTTTCAGAGTCTATCGTGCTACGTGGCTCGGACCCGATCGAGTGGAATTTAACAAAAGAAAAAACTCCTTTACCTAACCTGTATGGGGTGAGCGACCAGGCGTGCCATCGTGTAGAGGCATTGTGCAAGCCACGGGAGGCTGGATAGGTTGTATATTAGAGCTGTATTTAGAAACGTTTTGCTCTCTCTCTCTCTCTCTCTCTCTCTCTCTCTCTCTCTCTCTCTCTCTCTCTCTCTACGATTAACTTTTTGATTCATGCTTTTGACTGCGGGAGCAAATGAATTCGATAACGTTAAAGCTCCTCACAACAGTAATCCCCACATAGACAGTGTGCCAAGTAAAGTCCAGCGCAAATAATGTTAAACATACACACTGCAGCCAAGAAACACAATAGTTTGACTCAAAGCGCACACGACGTTCCCTTACTGGCTAAAACGAGTCTTGAATTTACGATGGGGTTGACAGACGGACGACCCCCGCAAATACTCCGAAGCTGGCCACAGAACGCAACTGTCGTGACGCCGCACCATCGCCGCCGCTCGCTGGGACTTCAATGTATGCAATGTAGTTATATCCATCAGAGCGTTTCGGCTTTCACGGCAGACAAAGCCAATCTAATTCCTGGTTTCTCCGTGTATTACTGTCAGTTGGGTCCTCTCCTGCTGTGTCTCCTCGCCTTCTTTCCAAGTAAAGTATTCATGAGTCAAGTTGTCTGCTCTCATGGAATATGCACCAGTATTGTACATGTTTGTATTTCTGGTTAAACATTCACTTCCTTTCAACTAGGCGCCTGCGTACACACACACACACACACACACACACACACACACACACACACACACACACACACACACACACACTTGCAACTCTAACTTGACATTTTTTTTAGATCCGGCATGTGGGAGGGTATTTCTGTTGATGAGTATGTCACAAACTTCAGATTCTTAACATTTAACGATCCTTTTTCATGTACCCGTCATGCCAAGTCTCCATAAATCAAGGCAGGAGTCTTCGCTTCTGGCACAAGACGACAACACAGCGCCGGTGTTCGTCACTCTCACTTAATCATCGCACAACACTGGACATGCGTGATCGTATATACTTCCAGATGATGTGTGGCGCCGTTACTCAAGCGACGCGTTACTCTGCCCCGCCACCCACTCGACTGTTGAATGTTATGGATCTCAATTGAGTGTTTTTGTCATTTCACGAATACACAGTGGCTTGATGTTTTATTTCTTTGGTTTTGTTTAATACTAATAATTATACTAATAATTATAATGTGAAAAAAAAAAATCCTCAGGCAGCATTCTCCGACATCAAGGCTTTGTTGTGAATGATCTCTGCAGACAAAAAATGAAGAATTGCTAGGGAGTCTATACAGTGCCAGTTATAACAGCGTAACCTTCACAAACCAAACTGAATATGTATTCTCTTCTCTTTTTTTTTTTTTTTTTTCATCCTTCTGGAACAGTTGGAAAGAAAAAACTGTCCCCTTTTCTTAATTTTCCTTTTAAAAACCGAGAACTCGAGACAAATTTTTGACTGGGAGAGAGAGAGAGAGAGAGAGAGAGAGAGAGAGAGAGAGAGAGAGAGAGAGAGAGAGAGAGAGAGAGAGTGTCAAATCATAACGTACCTTCACTAACATAGCACGGGAAGGAGTGAAATGAAGGACTGTCCCTCACCAACCGACTTGAGAGCGAACCCGAAGAACTAGCGGCAAGTGTTGACAATGGAACAGAGATAATGGACTCAATACTGCGGAAGGCAACGTGAAGCTGTTCGTGGAAGTATGCTAGAGATACGGTACAATACTCTATTTCACACTATTTATTCTTCAAATGGATGAAAGTCACCTCCTTCTTGGAAATTAAGTTGACAGACCATTCTGCTACTGCTGCTGTTGCTGCTATTATTGCTACTACTACTACTACTACTACTACTACTACTACTACTACTACTACTATTACTACTACGGCAGCCACCTCACGACCCCCTCCCTTTCTTCCTTCTTCAGGTTCCTTCCTGCTTTGCTTCCCTTCATACTGCTGTTGTTGCTGCTACTACTGCTACTACTACTACTACTACTACTACTACTACTATTACTACTACGGCAGCCACCTCACGACCCCCCTCCCTTTCTTCCTTCTTCAGGTTCCTTCCTTCTTTGCTTCCCTTCATACTGCTGTTGTTGCTGCTACTACTGCTACTACTACTACTACTATAGTATTTCAAACTCACGATGACCCACCAGGTGTTGTCCGCTTTATTGCCACATATTGAACCAAACATTCACTATAAACTGGTAACTGTCCACTAACCAGGGTATATTAGCATGAAATGTTCTAAATACCTTTTGATTTTTGCATTAGATAGTAAGTGATATGAATAATTGTTATATATATAAAGAAAAGAAGATACTTCATGAAAAAATGTGGCATATCAGGTCAGTTGACGTTGCCACCTGCTCCCGACCCAGAATCTAACGGGAGGATTAGGCCTCCTGGGGACACCTCGTTAAAAAAGACGCGCCTATGGACTTTTACCTCAGTGGTGGTGTGGAAAGAAAGTCTCTTCTCAATCAATCATTTTTAAATAATGCGTTGCAGTCCAGCTGCGAAAACACACATATCAATACAAAATATTTGTTATACTTTTGTATTCCATCATATATATCACTTAAACATATCAGGAAAAATAAATATCAGAGTTTCATTCTCTCTTATAAGCACGTGTGGGTGTCTTGATTCTTATAACAAAGTCATACATGCAAATAAAGAGAACGGTTGTCTCCGTTTTCTGAGGGGGTGGGTTAGATTTGGCACCGCCGCTCCTTGAAGCGACCAACACCTGGTGGGTCATCGTGAGTTTGAAATACTATAGTACTACTACTACTACTACTACTACTGTAGCCATCACTTAACCCTTCTCTTTCTTCCTTCCTTCAATTCCTCAACTCTCTCCCTCTTTTCTTCCTTCCTTCCTTCCTTCCTTCCTTCCTTCTCTTGCTTCCCTCCCTATTTTCTTTTTTTTTTCCTTTCTTCCCTCCTTCCTTTTCCAACATATTCCACCCTCACTTTGTATGTCCTATTCCATTTCCTCTCTCTCTCTCTCTCTCTCTCTCTCTCTCTCTCTCTCTCTCTCTCTCTCTCTCTCTCTCTCTCTCTCTCTCTCCGTATCTCCAATCTCCAGTCCTCTTTCACGTCCTCTTAACTTTTCTTCTTCTATTTTCTATATGCGTGAGTTTTTCCCTCCTTTCATCTCCTTTTTTTTTCTTTTCTACAGCCTCCAGTGAACTCTCTCTCTCTCTCTCTCTCTCTCTCTCTCTCTCTCTCTCTCTCTCTCTCTCTCTCTCTCTCTCTCTCTCTCTCTGAACATATGTTAAGGACCAACACTACAAGAAGGAAAGTTGAAGGAAAGTGAGAAAGAACGAACGAAAAAAGAAAAGAAAGTCAATGAGAAAGGTAAGAGAAGAAAAAGAAAAAGCAGAGGAGGAGAAGGAGGAGAAGGAGGAGGAGGAGGAGGAGGAGAAGGAACAGAAAAAGTGGTGTTCAGTTCCATCAGGGATACTAATATATTTCCTCACTGTAATTTTCTCATTACGATTCTTTTTCCTTTTCTTCTCGATATTTCTGACTTCACTTTCCCAGACAGCAATCATCATAAGAACATAAGAGCATAAGAAAGTAAAGGAAGCTGCAAGAAGTAATCAGACCTACACGTGGCAGTCACTGTGCAAAACGTATCTATTTCCACCCATCATCCCCATGCATGAATCTGCCCTATCTTCTGTCAAAGCTCCTTAATGACTCAGCACAAACAACCTGATTAAAGAGACCCTCCCATTCGTCTACCACTCCTTTCGAGAACTGATTCCTTCCTATGTATTTTTTTTTTTCTTTTTAATCTAACTTTTCTAGCCTGTTCTCTCCTGATTACTGATCCTGAAAATTTTACTTAAGTCACCCTCGTTTTACCACTTGAACAGCAATCATAATAGTAGTAATAATATGATAGTTTTCCAAAGGTCATGTACTTACATACACACACGTTAACCTAGACCAGACACACACACACACACACACACACACACACACACACACACACACACACACACACACAATTACGTTTGTTTCTCACATACGAAATTAGTGATGATGAAAGTTCAGGTTGCTCGGCGTCGCCTGTCTCTGAGCAAAATTCCACTCTGGAAGACCCATCGACAAAACTTAAGACAGGCGGGAGGAAGAAATGTTTGGAGGAACACGACTATAAATTGGAGGACGAGAGCAAGAGAGGAAGAGAAAACGGCATTACGGGTAATGAAGAGTGGTCTGGGGTGGGAGGGAATGGGGAGAGAAGAGGATGGGGACGAGGAGGTTGAGGGAGCACGAAAGAGAGAGAGAGAAGAGGGATGAGGAAAAGAGGAGAAGAGAGGACAGACGGAATGCATGAAGGCAGCTGAGTACAAAAAAATACCCTCCCCCCTAAAAAAATTTTACGTGAAGTTAGCAAAGAAATTATGATAGAAATGTAAGAGGCAACAAATTCGAGAAGTGAGGATACGAAGATAGCGAGGCAAAAAAGCGAGACGAGATAATACGTAGTAATGAAAATGTGATAATGAAGACAGTAGTGTACGGTGGAGAAGCGAAAAATATAAGACATACTGAACCAAGAGGATGAGGAAGACGACGATGACGAAGAAAAAAAAAAAAGACGAGGGAGACAAGAAAGAGGACGAGAATGAGAAGAACAAAGACAAGGAAGACGAGGAGAAGAACACGAAAAGCAAGGAGGAAAAAGACGACGACAACAACAAGAAAGAAGAACACGAAGGGAAAGAGAACAAGGACAAGGACGAGAAAAACGAGAACGACAAGAAGACAACCAGAGAAACAAGAATGAGGAAAAGGAGGAAGAAGAGGAGAACACGAACTTATACACGTAAAAAAAGAAAAAAAAAGAAAAACACAACTTGACGAGACTTGCAGTGGTACAGGAGGCGTTATTTGCTGTACATACAGGAGAGAAAAAAAGTATTAATTCTTTCCACTGTTCTGTTCTTGTACCTCCACCTAGCGAGGATGAAAGAGGAGGAGGATAGTGAGAACGGAGGGGGAGGAGAGAAAGAGGAGATAAGGATGGAGAAACAGGAGGAAGAGATAGAGACAGAGGAGGATGAGGTATGGAGAAAAGGGAAGAAAAGTAGGAGAGGACAAAAAGGAAGAGGAGATTGAGGCAGAGGAGTAAAGAAAGAGGAGGAAGAGAAAGAAGAGGATGAAGAGAAAGAAGAAGAGGAGGAACGCAACGGAAGAATAATAATTAACAAGTGGTATTTATTCTATTGATAAAGGCAGAGAGAGAGAGAGAGAGAGAGAGAGAGAGAGAGAGAGAGAGAGAGAGAGAGAGAGAGAGAGAGAGAGAGAGAGAGAGAGAGTCAGCCATCAATTGTACATATATATATCCATAACTTCATTCCCCTCTAAGGATCAAAACCTTCCTTAACTTTCACTACTTATCTCCCAGCTAAGTCGCCGCGGGAACTGACTAATCTTGTGCTTTCATTTCCTTTCCTGTCCGCTCTGCCTTCCCTTTTGCTGTTCCGGCCTGTCACTAAGCCGTGTGCGTGTGTGTGTGTGTGTGTGTGTGTGTGTGTGTGTGTGTGTGTGTGTGTGTGTGTGTGTGTGTTCATAATGGCAATGCAATCTTTTATCTCCTCTTGGTCTTCCCCTGAGTTTGTGAGATCTTACGTCACTCTCAAAGGCAGGTTTTCTTTTTATTTATTTTTTATTTATTTTTTTCTTTTTTTGCAATCTTGTTTGTTGCGTGAGGCGTTCCTGTGTTTGTGTCTTGTTGATTATCTTTTTTTTTTCTTTCGATTTTTTTTTCAATTTCTGCAAGTGGAATGGGGTGTTTTCTTTTCTTGTTCTTCGTCTTCTTTTACTTTTTTTCTTTTTTTTGCTTCTCCTTTTTTTCTTTTCTTTTTCTTCTTCTCCTTTCTCTTCTTCTTTTTATTCTTATTCTTATCCTCCTCCTCCTTCTCCTCCTCCTTCTTTTTTCTTCTTCTTTTTTTTCTTCTTATTCTTCTTCTTTTTCCTCTCTCACCCATTTTTCTATCCTGAGCCAGCCTCCCTGAGAAGCATCAGGTGAGATGTGCGTCTCAGCCTAGCGGTCCCTTCACGAACAAAATACCTCCACGCTTACTACGTATATTTGTAAACTTGGAAAATAAGCTGAAACAAAAAGATGAAAAAAAAAAAAACTTTCGGACAGTTTAATTTTCTTAATGTCTCTAATTTTTTTTTTATAATTCTTTAATATTTATTTTTCATATTTATGAATTAGCATGACAGTGGCATTCTTGCAGCCCGCTGGTACAAAATAAACGAGATAAACATTTTACTTTTTTTTTCAGAGTTTAACGAACACGACACCTAATTAGTACTTAATTATATTTCTGCTTTTATAATATATGCATGTATGAGAGAGAGAGAGAGAGAGAGAGAGAGAGAGAGAGAGAGAGAGAGAGAGAGAGAGAGAGAGAGAGAGTTTATATATAAGAATAAATATATAAACACCACTGAGGCGACACAGGTAAGGAGGGTGTGGTGGTGGTGGTGGTGGTGGTGGTGGTAGTGGCGAGGCAAGGCCTGGGCTCGGGAAGTGACGAGTGAGGGATGGAGGAGGCTTGACGCACGCCAGGGATTTGCAGACTTCTGTAAAAAGTTTCTCCTCCTCGCGGCGCAGATAATGCCACCACGCACCCCACACTCTCCTGACGGCGCGCCTGAAGGAAGCAGAAGGCAAAGCAGGAAGCAGAGGACGCGGAAAAGGATGCTGTTACATACGTGCGGAACATTTTGATAATAATGATACTATTACGCTGTTTATCACTAAGGCAGTTGTTACACTTGGATTTCACTACAGGGGGCTTAGGTGGAGAGGTGGAATTGAGAGAGATATAAGAACCATTACTAAAATCATCAAAACCTTCTATAATATCGAGTACATCCGCTAAACAATCACTAAAATCACTTCCACTGGAGCCATTGAAGATGTTGTTGTTAAGATTTGGCGCTTAGATTGTTTGAGGACACAGTCTTTTGCAGTCTCCTCGTTCCCTTCCTTACAACCCTCGACCTTAAACCTCCGTGACCCTTTTGTTGTTTGGTTTCCACGTTCGTAAGTAACATCAGTGTTCGATCTCAGCTAGCACGAACAAAGGTATTATACATTAATGCACTTATAAAAATTTAATTCATGTCAACGGTAAATGTTTGACCTTCATATTGACTTGTGATAAAATAAATATAACCTGTGTGTGTGTGTGTGTGTGTGTGTGTGTGTGTGTGTGTGTGTGTGTGTGTGTGTGTGTGTGAGTGTGTGTGTGTGTGTGTGTGTGTGTGTAGTAATGTATATATTTGCCAGGTTCACTTCCATCCCGCAAGGCACACACAAAAGGATATACTAACTTTACAATAGTCCCTCCATCCCACAAGTCACTATTAGAAAACGCTTAAATCTTTAGGAGTAACAAAACTATTTACATGTATATGTGTGTGTGTGTGTGTGTGTGTGTGTGTGTGTGTGTGTGTGTGTGTGTGTGTGTGTGTGTGTGTGTGTGTGTGTGTGTGTGAGGATTGGAGGGCAGGCAGCGGCGAGGACTGGTATCGATGACAGTCGTATCAATCAGTATTTACACACGTACAGCGGCATCACTCATCTCTGGAACTCTGACATGCAACACAAACCTCACCCTCTGAGTTGTGAGGTACATGTCCCTCTAACGTGTGGGTGGGTGGGTGGGAAGAGAGGGTGGTTTTGGTAGGTGGGTGGATGGAGTATGGGTGGTGATGGTGGTGGTGGCGATGATGATTATGATAAAGACAACAGCAACAACAACAACAACAACAACAACATCAACAGTAGTATGTAAACTTTGGTGATAGATAAGCATCACAACAGCACTGCCGTAAATTACATTTTTACACAGAAATAAAATAACAAATAAATGAATTAAAAAAAAAACACCAAGACATCCTTGAAAAAAAAATAAATAAATAAATACCTTGAAACCTGACGCATTGTCCTAATATTTGCACAAGTGGGTGGAATGAAACAGCGCCAAGCCAGCAGCCTCGCCAGTGAAAGAGATGCACCGCACGAGGGTCACAGGAGCACGCTACTTATCCCATAAATTGGCACTCACAGCCGCGGACGCCCTCCCTCCACTTCAAGAGTTACTGCCGCCGCCACCGTGCCAGCCAGATACAGGGCGCCCGTGGGAGGCAAGGAAGCAAAATGAAACTTATAGCAATGGTTAAGTTTACAGATATTACTTTTCATTGGTCTATAAACACCGTTGCTTCTGTAGTGAACCTGCCATGTTTGTGGTATACGGGATGTAACAATGACGATATAAGCAAAGTTCTTAGGGGCAATAATCAAAATAGGACAAAAAATAACGGGTTCTAGCTTGATAAAGTTCGATTTAAAACAGATATAGGATGGAACTGGCTTACAAATAGCGGTAGAAGAATGGGATAGACTCAGTAATCAGGTTTTCATTATAGTGTTGAGTCATTACGACAAATTTATGAATGAGGATGATAGATAGAAATGCCACGAGTAGACTTGACGGTTTCTTGCAGCTTAGCCCTATGTCCTTGTGCTGTGGTGGTGGTGGTGGTGGTGGTGGTGAGCGTCGAGGTGGTGACAAGTGGTGATGGATGTGATGTGTGATGTATGGTGATGGGCGGTGTGGATGATATTTTCCTTGTCAGTGTGTGTGTGTGTGTGCAATCCTCGCCTCGCCCTCAGTACAGTACTGAATTTGTCAAGAGGAAGTGACGGAGGAGAAGCAAGAGTCACCAGAACAAACACACACACACACACACACACACACACACACACACACACACACAACTTTTGGATAACCGTTTTGAGTGAGTGAGAGGAACTGGCACCTTCAGTTGGCATTTTTTCATAGCCTTTTTGTTGCCCTAGTTAGGAGTTCCCTTTTACACACACACACACACACACACACACACACACACACACACACACACACACACACACACACACACACGTCTCCTTCACAAACACTTCCTCCCTAGTTGATTATCTCTCCTCATCTCATCCTCTCATCCTGACTTCCTTCTCTCCACCTCCTTCCCTCCCCTCAAAAGAAGGAATTTCGTAAGGTATGCAAAATAGAAATTACAAAGATTATCAAAGACCACAGTACGTGTGGTTGAGGGAACGGCAAGAGGAGGAGGAGGAGGAGGAGTGACGGGAAGATGGGAGAGGATAGGGTGAGAGTAGGTAAGGAAATGAAGGAGAAACGAGGGAGGATGTTGACAAGTGAGTAACGAGTAGGTTAGGGAAGGAGGGAGAGGAAAAGCAGGGGATGATATGTCAGAGGAGAGATAATGGGAGCAGGGGAGGGAAAGGTTTTCACGGTCTATGAAGGCAATTCCTGTCCCCATTAACTCCTGCTTGTCTCGTAAACACTTAACACTGACCCTGTTTCATGTGCTCCCACTCCCTAGTCGACACGGTTCCCCTAAAAGACTGTTCTTATGGTTTAGCTTGTAATCACGTACAGGGATGGTAAAAGCCGCTATATTTGTTATACGTTCATCATAATTATTGCTATGACGCAGCCTCCTATTGTCTGTTTACCATTATTGCAATTGCCGAACACGTAGTGACAAATGGAGCAGTGTAAATTATCACTGTTCATAAAAATAAAAGTCTAATAAATAGTGTTGTGCAACTTGTGAAATTAAAGAAATCTATTGATTACCACCGTTTTATATTGTATGTAAGTGTGTGTGTGTGTGTGTGTGTGTGTGTGTGTGTGTGTGTGTGTGTGTGTGTGTGTGTGTGTGTGTGTGTAGATGCGAAAGTATGTGCTGTGTTAAATCCCACACACAGATCCAACAAACACTCATTCCCACAATACACAAATATACACAAATACTGCAAAACCACCTGAGCCCTCCCTCCCCACCACCAACCACCCCCCCAACCAAAAAAGATAAATAAAAACACCTTTAAAACCATAAACAAAATATAATCCTACCTAAACCCAAATCAGCCGGTCCGTCACTCCCAGCCTGGCGAGATGGACGTGCTGGTTGGCTCTCGCACCATTTGTCAATCGTGGCTTCAAATTTGTGAGTGCCAGACGCGGCTCGTTATCAGTGTAGTGGGACATGACCGTGCACAATTTAATGAAACATGACCACGTGGAGCGCGCGGGTCCCGCTAGTAAAAAGCCAGCGAAACAACCAAACGAGTCTCGATCTGCTGCCAACGACACATGACTCCAGCAAGTGTGTTTGTGTGGAGAGAGAGAGAGAGAGAGAGAGAGAGAGAGAGAGAGAGAGAGAGAGAGAGAGAGAGAGAGAGAGAATTATTATCTTATATTTTACTAGTGACGGAACCTTAGTGACTCTCAGTCTCCATCACAGTCCACAGTTTGCGAGTACCAGTGCTCCTATAAATATGCAGAATCGTGGCGGGGCGTGTGTGAACTCCCGCGGCTGACTGGCACGTCGGAACGCCTCGCCGCAACAGAAAAGGCGCCTTGTGTCTATGTAGCAAGTTTGTCGTGGCGGTGTGGACGTTAAGAAAAAAACAGTCACCTGTGTTCAGCTGAGGGGACGAGTGGTCGGCAGCGAGACAAGAAGCGGGTCGAAAACCTTTGTGAGAAAAGAGACTGCCCTTTTCCGTAATTCCCAGAGAAAGAACTGCACACTTTCGTTTACTGGCGAAAAGAATTATGAGAAAAAGAGCAGACCAGCGTATGAAACGAAGGAAGCAGAACAAATAAAAACGGATTCTAGCTTTTCTTCTCCTTCAACAAAGTGAAAAGTTAAGACAGTGTTTACTCACACAATAAAGCGAATTATATTAAAAGAAAACAGTTAAGATTACGATAGATAAAAGAAAACAAAAAGAAAAATACTTAATGCTTTTATTTAATTGACCACGCTTAATATTTACGCATTTTGTTAATCTATGACAAAGAACATGTAACAGATTTATGTCTAACCTCCACGAGAAGGGAAGTTGACACGCACATTCTTATTTGCAGCCATAAAACTATTCCCTCCAGCAACACAGAGAAGGAGGAGGTCAAAGGTCACATATTTGTCTGGTGAGAAATGTGGAAAAAATAACTAAAATCGGAGCATAACATCACCATCTCTTTTACTACGTCTGGAGAGAGAGAGAGAGAGAGAGAGAGAGAGAGAGAGAGAGAGAGAGAGAGAGAGAGAGAGAGAGAGAACCGCAATACCAGTACTAATTTCGGCTGTCATTATCATAGACCGACGCACACACACACACACACACACACACACATACACGATTCTTAACATCCTTATCACCAACAAAATTTTATCTGAATATTTGCCAGATTGCTAGGTCTCCGTCAGCACTACACATGTGAGTAGACGACTCTGCCCAGCCTAGGACTCTCTCTCTCTCGTAACAGCAAACACTACTTACTTTATCGATGAGACGAGTTGAGAAGGAAGGAAGTCAAACCACACACTAACACGTGTACCCGCAACCGCGTCGCCACGCACACTCACTCTTTCAACCCGACGTCAGACAGATGCTAGGAAAGTCTTGAGCTCAGAACCTCTGAATCCATATCTATGAATCTGACAAACACCTCTGTGACTCTCTCTCTCTCTCTCTCTCTCTCTCTCTCTCTCTCTCTCTCTCTCTCTCTCTCTCCATCAAGTAAAATTATGTCTACACCAACATGCATCTGCGTGATCAAAACGATTCTAAGATGGTGTAAAGCTTTTGATGCCTTTCGAATATAAGTACCCAGTTCGAACGCGTGACTGGCGACCAGTGAGACAAGCACAGCCTCATCCTATCCCCTGATCTGATACCCCCAGCTGTTCCTCCATTATCTGCCTACTTCATTATCACTTTTTAAGCGTCCATCTATCATCACTCACTGTTGTTTATCTAGTTATGGTGCGAGTATAGTCTTCACAAATCTATTTTTCACAACATCCTACTAAAATTCTGCTGCTAAACGCCTTCCTGACTTTGAATTTCATGAAACAGTCAGGTTAGTGGGAGTCTGGTACATTACTCAGCCACCATCGCATCAGTAAATGCAGTGACACCTTTATTCTTCATTGTAATCCTGTCAGCTTACTAAATACGCATTCCCAACGGAGTCCGCGAACGTGTAAGGGGAGTATTTGAATAGGATAGACTCTGAGACACGTTAATAGTATAAAGAAGCAAGGTAGTCTCCACACAGGACACCACGAATCCTTGCTGCTTCACTCTCTCACTCTCTCTACTTGTGCATCGTTCCAATCAATGTGGTGAAAAATAGAAGAGAACACAGATGAGCAGGAAAATTGAGTGACTGGGTGTTGGAGTGAGCGAGTGAGTGATGGTTTATTGTCTGTCTGACTGAATGAATGAATGAAAAATACTTGCTAAGGGAATGAATTAATATCCACAAACTCACGCATTGACTGAATGGCTATTTGACTGACTGACTGACTGCTGACTAAAAATGATAGGTTAGGAGGGGATAAATACTCGTAGTCTCTCTTCAAATGTTAGTTCCTGATGGGGAGGAGGCCCGAGGGAGGGTCAATGGGGTCATGGCGAGAAAGCAAGAGGACGAGAGCAGCTGGTAGGAAACAGCAGCAGGCGGACGACGCTAAGGAGGGAAAAGGTTCGCTACACGAGTCTTCCCTTGTTCCCGTCAAGGTGGCAAGCTGCCTTGGTATTACTGCACTCTATTTATAATTATTGTTCTGGATTTCATACTGTAATCTAAATTTGGAAGTATATATATATATATATATATATATATATATATATATATATATATATATATATATATATATATATATATATATATATATATATATATATATATATTAGGGTTTCCTGTTTTTGGGATTTTATAGCATCCCGGGATTCCGGGAAAAATCAAGACATTTCCCGGGATCCCGGGATTTCCCGTAGCAGATAATGTTTGCTAATACTCCTTCTCTATCGTAATTCGTAAATGAACCTCAGTAGTACTTTTTTTTTTTTTTTTTTTACAGTAACAGGAGCGACTCAAGGGCACAACAAAAGACAGAAAAAATACGCTGTTACTTACCCTGTGAAAGTGTGAAATAAGTATTTTTAAATGACAGAGTTTCCTAATACGTATAGAATATGAATTTTTGCATATTACCATATCCATATAGAAGCTTGGCCAGTAGCACTGGCCACCTCCACTGACCCCCATCAAGCCATCTTGCTCCACAAGACTGTAAACTACACAGAAAATGAAACTATGGAATAACTTTTGCATATATTCAATAACATATGTAAAATAATTTGAACACCATATTCCACAAAACCTAAAAAGTGAATAAATAAATAAATAAATAAATAAATAAATAAATGAAAATACTGAAAGTTCCGAAATGCCCTGAAATTAAAGAAGAGTAGATATTATCTGGTATTTTCCCAGTGTATTTGAATAAAGCTGAAGAAAATAAAAATTCCGTAATGCACATACAAAATCATAAAAAGAATATTTGGAATTTAGGCCCAACTTTCCAGACATGGTAAACGAAAAGAGGGAAGTGGGACTTTAAACACCCAATGCTAGAGTATGGAATGGCCTGTAGATTAAAAAAAAAAAAAAAAAAAAAAATCACAGCTGCAAATGCAGTCATACACCCTAAGAATTATTTTTGAAATAACTCTTCAAAAAGCACAAACAGTCAATACTACGATCACTGAGCTTTGATCTTAGTTTGGTAATAAAAAGGCCAGCTGCTGAAAAAGCCCTTTCAGATTCAACTGACGTTGGTGGTACAGAGTTGAGAGCCTGGAACAATTTTTCTAAATTCTGTGTTCTGTCCCCAGTTGCCTCAAATACACTGAATTCCTTCCCAATGTAGTTACATTCACTTCTCTTTTTTGTACTTTGTGTCTGAATCTGATCTATGGCTGCCTGGAGTCTATCAGTGAGTGAGCTTTGTTGATTTACAGATGTTTCCACATTATCACTAGTTGTAGCTTCTTCATCACTTACTTGAAACAGTCTTCCTAACAGCTGTTTAGCTGACTCCACGATGGCAGACTTACGGGGTAAAGCTAATGGTAATCTTTCCTCACAGCTGTTATAAGCCTTACCACAATGCAGGTATTTCATAAGGCCTACGAGAACCGCACTCCTCCTTTCATTTATTCTGCTATAGAGAGAATTTTGCAGCTTCATTGAAAATGATGACTTTTGTTCATTCAATTCTTTCAACATGAATGAAAACACACCTTCAGCACTAAGAATAGTTGTACCTCTGCATCCCATCCTCTCTGCCCCTAGTTTCACTGGTTGCAGTGCTGTTACTAAGTCATTCAGCACTTTTAATTCCCCATTTGTGATGTTCATTTCCATATTACAGTCAATCAAAGCTTTAGCAACTGAGTTTTTTACTTTGAGAAATCGCTCTAGCATGTCTAGCAAGCTGTTCCACCTTGTCTTTGAGTCGAGTTTTAGCATCAGTTCTTTGCCATATTCACTAACAACATACATCTGCAGCTTCTCATTTCTTGTGGGTGATTTTCTAAAAATCTTTACAATTTTCTTGACTTTGTTGATGGTGACAGACAAATCTATGTTCCCTACTTCATCATCTTCCAGATCCTCTAACCTAATATTTTCCAAATCCTCATCTGATACCACCTCTATCATACTACTCAACTCTTCTTCCTCTGGCACAGCTTCCACATCATCAGCTTCCTCTTCTTGGAGATGGATAACATTTCTCCTTTCCAAACTAACTAAGTTACCATCTGTTTTCTTGTAAAGAACATCACAAACAGCAAGATGTATTCCATGAGCATAACACATGTGATGACAGGTCTTAATCAGTTTGCCAAATTTAACCATGACGCTGGCTCCATCAGTTACACATGCAACTACATCTCTTTCCAAGTTTACCTGAAACTCGGCTAACTTATTCTCAACTACCTCAACTGCAGTCTCTGCTGGTAGTGAACCTGTAATTCTAGCCATTCCTAGATTCCAAAAGGTATCACTAGTATGTAAATTTATGTTCATGTATCTCTTGTTTTTTAGTGAAGTATACTCATCAAGAGATAATCCAAACCTAACCCCAACATTCTTCCTTTTGTTAATATCAAATATCACCCTTTCTTTTGCAACATTGTACTGCTTATGTACAAGATCCATAACAAGAGTTGGACTTTGAGGCAATTTGTATCCCCTTGCAAGCATTGATGTCTTTATGAACTCACTCTTGGCAATGGCATTTATGGAAAATCCATCTACTGCAGCTAGCTTCCCAACGATTTCTTCCTTCGTCTCCTCCCTTTTCAAAAAATCAGTCATTTTCTGTTGCACAGAATTCCTCTTCACCTCACTCGTATCTTTATCATGAGACCTGTCTGAAGGACGTTTGAGATTTTCTGTTTTTTCAATTGAATGTTTGCTCTTGAGATGACGGATCATACCACTGGTAGACCATCCTCTGCACTTTATAACTGCATGACACTTTTTACATCGTGACGATTCTTCACATTTAAGTTTTTCAAAATATTTCCATGCATAAGACTCAGTACTGGTTGTTGCTTCTGCCTCGTCTGCCAATTTAATGGTTATGTAGAGTCAGATAATTCAGTAAATCACCTGAAAAAAAAAATCATTCTCTATATTCCCTATAAGGATGTTGTTGTCACAATAAATCATATCCATGTGAGAGACCCCGTATTTGTAGTCTGTAACACGAAAATTCAATAACGAACTCACATTCAGAGACACAGTTATGAGGAACAGGCGACTTATTTTCTAGTTTTTACACTGTATTATTTCAGGCTCACCCCACCGAAGTAGAATTATGGTAAGGACAAAGGAATGAGGATGTTAGCAATCAGCATGAAGCAGGCCACAGGAAATAATTTCACATTACACAATTAACACACGTTACACACCTTCACGCAGGGATAGAATAGAACAGACTAACCTGACTCAGCGCCAGAAGCCCACCAAAGCAAAGAAGTGTACGAGAACGGTACGTGTCGTCGCTCGTCAGCTGATTCAGCTCATCGCTGTCTCGCTTCCAGCCCAGGCATCTCTCTCTCTCTCTCTCTCTCTCATACATTTTCGTATTTTTTAGCTGACATAAGAAAAAAATAATAAAAAGAAGTTTCCCGGGATTTCCCGGGATTTCACATATTTCCCGGGAAGGAAAAAAAAGCCCATTTATGGCCGGGATCCTGGGATCCCGGGATCTCGGGATCCCGGGAAGGAAACCCTAATATATATATATATATATATATATATATATATATATATATATATATATATATATATATATATATATATATATATATATATATATATATATATATATATATATATATATATATATATATATATATATATATATATATATATATATATATATTGTTCAAGCTCTCAACCCTATCTCATCACAAATGAACACATTCACTAAAGCATAAGCTTCTACGAGTGTGACTGAACTAGCAAAATTGAACTGGAAATTAGAGTTGTCTTGCATTGGTTGAGATATATTAGCAATAATAATCATTGATAATGAAGGGGAAGGTTGATAGTAAGGCGGACAGTAAAGTGAACGTCGGCCTCACCAGGCAAAAGTAGCCCGCAGATGGTAGTGTCGCACGCCATAGGATGACTCATGAAGCGCGTGACGGTGGTTGTGACACGGATGCTGCTGCTCGCATCACCACGATGTCTACCTCTACTTATTATTATTAAAGGTTTATTGAGCATTATAGTACATTTTTAAATATATACATATAGCACAAAATATACATGAATATACATATAATACACAAAGCGGGCACCAGCCCGCAGGTGGGGGTCTACCTCTATTAATTCGAATTATGATCAGTAATAATTATTTATTTATTCAATATCTTATATGCATAACTGGTACCAAACAAAATATACACCTTTTCTTCAAAATGCATCTCAGCTAAAACTTTTACTGCTATTTTATTTTATTTTTTTTTCACACGTCGAAAGATATTACCAGGCTCGGATTCTAAGAACATGTGGATAGTTCATTGCTTTATATATATATATATATATATATATATATATATATATATATATATATATATATATATATATATATATATATATATATATATATATATATATATATATATATATATATATATTCCCGTGACAAAATGTAGTTAATTACAGTGTCATCGAAGTGTAATTAAGTACATTTTGCCAGGGGAATTCTATGTTTGTACAAGTTCAGTAAATAAGAAAGACGTTCTGGTGAATCTATCCACACGTCTTGAAAAGACAGGAGACAACCTGAGGTGATTGTACTACTGCCCCAGATATTCAAGGAATAGCGAAAATTTCATCTTGATCAAGTCAACGATACCTCATGGAGAGAGAGAGAGAGAGAGAGAGAGAGAGAGAGAGAGAGAGAGAGAGAGAGAGAGAGAGAGAGAGAGAGAGTCATCAAGGTGTCATACTAAGAACAGTTTTCAATTCGTTAAGCAGAAGATAATACATTTTTGCAATGTGTTGTGGTGATTTGTATGTTAGAAAAGTCTGGACTAGACGTTCACACAAGGATGACATTGAGTACCGCTGTCATAATGATACCATGACCAGATCAGATTCACGTTCACCAAGAGCAGGCATATTATCAACGCAATCATTAACTTTGGGATCTCAGCTATAGGAGCACGCTGCACTAACTCAAGTTACTTTCTACATGACTAATTCCGCATGCTTAAACTTCTTCCTATCCTGAAACAAACGCACAATATTATTCGTCTTCATATAACTTTTTTTCTAGGGCGTACACTAATTTTTTTTCTTTCATATCCAATAAT
>NW_026973684.1:330000-352500 GCF_035594125.1 Scylla paramamosain | reverse complement strand
AAATCATTGACTTTTATATCAACATATGACTGATAATTATCCCAACCTATTCCATGACAGCCATGCATTTCCGCGACTACTACTACCACGCCTGTTGCTGCTGTTACTTTTACACTGAACATAGCAGTACTATGTACAGTGAATGTATTTATCTATTTGCATTGTGACGCCAATGTGTTCGTAGTAGCCCATCTTTTATCATCAAATTATTAGTTTTTCTTTAGATTTATATGAATGGGCTGTGCACACCATTACTTGTATCTCCCAGCACATTCCACTGATGTACTAGTGGTCTATTTGAAAACAACGAGTATCTCTCCACCTTTCTAGCTCCTTTCTTGTTAATGAACATAGATGGCTGATGTGAATACTTTTACGTCATCACTGCAACCACTGTCACTACTGCTATCCCCTCACCGTAACTACTCTCATTATCACTACCACCACCAGCACCACCACCACTTCACTCTTACAACCCCAACACTTAAGCAACTTTCACGCAAGATCTCCGCTGTCTGAGGAGGCTGTGGGGGAGAGAGGTAGACGTGGTAAGCACAAAGAGGAAAAGGAGAAACTGATGTTGGGTCCAGAGAGAGAGAGAGAGAGAGAGAGAGAGAGAGAGAGAGAGAGAGAGAGAGAGAATGTTAATAATGATAGTAACTACAACAAAGATAACACTACTACTGTTGCTAGTATTACTACTTCCACTGCTACTACTACTATTTCTACCAGTAATAATAATAATAATAATAATAATAATAATAATAATAATAATAATAATAATAATGATAATAATGGTAATAATAGTAATAATGATAATAATATTTTTCATGGTAATTTGATATTCCACATCTTGAACATCCATTCAATAATAATTTTTCTTTCATAGTCTAATGCCTCAACACTAGTTCCATCCATTTTCACTGTTTTCCAGTTCTTGAAAACTAAGAATAGTTTTCATCACTTCCTCTTCTTTCCTCATGTTTACTTGCTGAAGCACCTTGCCACAGCCACCTCCACTTATCATCTCTTTGCATTCGGCAAAATTTCAAAATTTTTTATCTGATTTAATTAATATTCCCTTTCACAAACCTTGTCCTCTCTTACCATCAGGCTACCTAACTCTTCTATCCACGCCTTTCAAGATGCTGTATCTTGTAAGAGGCAGCATATTTTTGGGGAAACAATTCAAAAAAATTATTTGATCAGTATCAAACATGCATAACTACAAGAATGTTAATGACATGTCACACTGAGCTGTTCATCTACACTCATCTGCCTTATATATATATATATATATATATATATATATATATATATATATATATATATATATATATATATATATATATATATATATATATATAACAAAGCCATCCTTAACATCCAATAACATCCAATAACAAAGCCATCCTTAAATTTCACCAAGACTGATTCTGAACTCCTATGAAGATATAAACCTGTGCTTAGTTTCAATAGGTGGAAACAATGTGATTTGTTTTACTGATGACAGTTTCATAGTCAAGGTAAGTACCTGGCCCAAAAAATATGCCTTTGATGTGTGTGTGTGTGTGTGTGTGTGTGTGCGTGTCATTCACCTATTCACCTACAGTCATCTGCTGGTCACCCAGCCAGCCGTTCCCCTACAGAAAGAGCTCAGAACTTGTTCTGTTACCAGTCAGCGACCAATCAATGTGTCAACACCATATAATAATTACCAGCTTAGTGTGAGGACCATGTGTCAATTGTCTCTCCTTTCATCCCTGCATATCTCTATCAATCTGTTTCCGACACTACTAGCCCAAACCAAGAATTTGTCTATTATTGGGAGTAAGTATTACTTGGGTTTAACTTAATTTCTTTATCTTGTTATAGGCAATCTTGTTAATTAATTGTTTTACTCTGTTTTTATTAAGAGTCATCCTCTATGTGCTGCAAAGGCCTATAAAATGTGATTAAAGAAAGAAAAGGGCAAGGAATGGTAGGGAAATGAAAACCACAATATATCAAATATTCTGATTATTTACAAGGTCTTCAGGCATCTGCTGTATTTTCTAGTGGATTAGATGGGAAAAAAATAAATAAAAAATACCCTGCATCTAATACAGAACACAGAAGAGGTAGTGAAATATGGTTAAGGGGATATGGGGTGATCTGTGTTCAGAAGTAGTCCGCTGAACACTTTTTATCAAAGACTTGGTTCTGTTGTGGCAAAGCAATCATTTGTGTCAGATGATGAATTCCCCCCCCTCCCCCTCTCAAAACACAATAAATTTTCTCTTTTTCAAAATCTCCTTATAAAATATGGGTGTGATGTGGAGGTGTATCTAATCCACCAGCAAATACTGCATGCATCCATTGTGCATAAAACCTGAAATTTACAATAATAAAATTCTACAAGAGAAACATGAATGGCAACTTGCCTTGAAATACTCAGCATTGTCCAATTGTAATTATGAAACCTCTATAGCTCCCAACTCTTTAAGCAAATTCTCTTTTTGGTTGAAGTAGTTCTTGTACCATTCAATATGTGCTTGTTTTCGCTCCACAGTTAAATGAGGATTCTTTGAGAGTCCAGTGCAAACCAGCTCCATGAAGTGTCTGATGGGGCCACATTTTGGGCACCATCCTTCCAAGTGTCTCTCAAGGAAGACATGCTCATGGAATCCCACTTTCATTTCCTCCACCAAACCTGCTGAGATGGAAGGAGAAGGCATTGAGAAATTATTTATGTTTGGTTGTTAATATGAACAAAAAAATACAACAACAGAAAACTGCCAAATGACACACTAATTAAAAGAGCATTTTCTTGAATAATTTGTATAACTATTTACTTTACTTAAGGTAGTTAGTGTTGAGATAACTATACCTGCTTCATTATCAATGGGGAAGCTTGCCTTGCTAAGTCCACTGTATCATCTCCACAAAGGCATTACTAGGAGGATGCTGCATACTCTGCTCCAGCTCATGTAGGTACAATCTCTCCCATGTGGGCAACACTGATATTGGAGCAGCAGGTCCATGGGTATCTTCTTCCCTTTTCTTAAATATCCCCAAAGGTTGACCTCCAAAGAGATCAACATGAGCCCTGCACATAGAGTGTGGTGTAGAGAAAACACTGTGACCTGGAAAATAACAGTAGTTTATCTAAAATGTATGACGTACAACATGTTGGGCAGCACAAGGCAGCTACATGGAACAGGCCCACCAAAACCTTGCACCAGTAATGTTTCAGTAAAGACACAGAGAAGGTCCATGTTTCCTTGCTCCTTGGAAACAAAATAAGGATAATCATTAAAAACTTAATCCAAAACTTCAAGTCAAAAGACCACAAACTTTTTTTTTTATGGGAGATATGAGGGATTCCCTTAGGACACAGACTAATTATGAGCATCCTTTTCAGTGGATCAAGTCATGAAATACAGCATGTACTGAAATCATCAAAAGAAGGGAGCAGAAAGAGACCATCTTAATTCACATAGCATTAATGTACACCTCTCTCAACAAACCTGGGCACACATGAATCCCGAGGCTGAGATGATGAGAGGCTTGAGGGCTCGGGGCTGGTCTTTCGGGTCAACGTGGTACCCTTGCCTGACCTCGGTACCAGAAGGAAGGTGACGTGGCACTTCCTCCATCCCTGATTGTGGCTTTCTCTCCACCTTCATGCCCACAAACAATTTCACTGCAACAAGAGAAATTATGCACAGCCACTAATGTCAGTGGGGCAAGAAAATTTACCAGATAGGATAAAAGAATTGCCACAAATGTATTTTTATCAAAAAAGGTACTCTGCAATAAGTACATACACTGAAGAAATTCACTGAATACAATAGCGTTGATTACAAAATCTAAAAGTACAAGAATGAGTAAAAAACTGCACAAAATTTGCCAAACATGAATTTGCATAATTCATCTTTTCCAAATTGTTACTTACAGTGATCTGTCTTAATGGGTCGGAGTGTATCATGAGTTAAGTTTGTTGGAACACTAACACTGCAGTGAAATAGTGTAAAGAGACACATGCATCAGAGCTGTCTTTAGGTTACATCAGTTCTTGGCTGAACACCAGTACTATAATAGCTCATTTATAAGTCTGGTCTACCAGAATATAACTCCATTCAGCCAAAATGTAGGTCAGAATCAAAAAGCTTTAGCAGGCAGGATAATTTTTCCAAAACAAGAGTTGCTGTCTGATGGTTTGACACTGTTGCCACTCTCTACCTCACAAATAAGACAACAATAATGCACAAAGGAAAAGATTCAGTAGTATATGTATCTCTATAAGAAATGTAGACAATGGTTCGTTAACTGAAAGTAGGTGAAGAATGTTTAAGATTGTATATCTTCAATCTCTACTAAGCTGAGACTGAAGATGATGATAATGAGATGATCAGATATAAAGGCAAGAAACAGAATTGCCAGGAAAGATCCAGCAATTATTCACTTATACCACTTATAGTTTGATATGGGTATCATCTTAACTAACTGGTACAAGCTTAAATAAGAATGCAACTACAGAAATTTGGGGTTATCTTACTCACATGATATAAAACTAAAAAGGATAGAAATTGCATAACAACAAAAGTAATGTCACTGCACAAAACTGGGCATACCAGTCTCCATAATAAATAAACACCAAAATGACAAGAGAAATTTTCATACATTATCTTCTTTAATCTACTACTACCATAACAAAGGCATCAGGAACATTAACATGAAATCCTGCACAACAAAAGAAGACAAGCATTGCAGCAGTTCCTTGGGCCCTAAAAGAAACTAAACTGTACTGCAATGGTATCAATCCAATCACAAACAGATATCATGGCATCAATGTAGCCAAGAGGCATCAACACTCACCTGAGAGATGGGGCAGTGCCAGTGGTAGTCTCTGAAGAGTGGAGGCACAAGGTGGACAGAAGCTCAGACTCAGTTTCCTTCACATCCCCACCAAGACTTTTAGCCACTTCTTTGGTTGCTAAAACAAGCTCAGGTTCTGAAAATTTGAGCCCAGATTTCATTATTACTAAAAGAATAGCAGCACACCACTACAACATGTGGTTCTAATCAAATCTTATATTACAGCCTACAATTTTATGATTTCAAACAAGAAAGCTCAAAGTTCCTTAGAACTACTACAGCATGTTAACACTTCTTTGTTTGTAAGCACAGCATCCACTGCATCTTACTTGTAGATAGTAGTTTTTATTTGTTTACTTCTGTCAACAAATGTAAGGCAGCAACCTATTAAACAAATAGCTAAGACAAACAATAGTAAACATCACACCTGTACCATGGTGAAAGAATAATGTACATGTCTCTAAACACCACCCACTACTTATCACCATGTTTTTTAAATGTCACATGTTTAAGTGTCTAGACCTAAACTAAGACCTAAACTTGTACCAGTTTTGTGTCATAAACAGACATTGACTAAAAATAGATGTTAACTATTGCAGCATCCAAAAATTAACAATATGAATGACAATTAGGTAATAAGAAACCTACAGTAATGAGGGTACAAGTACAGTCCTCACCAAGGTCAGGCTCTGATACCGGGGATAATTTGCCTTTTCCTGCAGTTTTGGTCTTCTTCCGAGCTTTGGGACGTGACGGCTGCACTTGAGGCTCCACAGGAATATGGGGTCAGTCTGGAGATTAGGGGGACTTTCAATATGATACAAAGATATTTGTACTATTTAAAATGACCACCTGGTGCACCCATCATTCTACAATACTAATAAAACATGAACATACATATTTATATTTGTGAATATTATGAAAACATAACAAGAGACTAGGTTATCAATGCCATCCAGCACTGGCATGTATAGTATTTATTATGTACTAATTACCACATAATGCAAAGTGGAACTTATCAAGCAAAATCTATTAGCAGAATTTACTGTAAGCAGGACTTCAGGAATAGTACTCTTATTGACTTATAATAACAGATTCAGATGTAGAAGATGGTGCAGCAACCACAAGTGGATGATGTAGAAATTACCCATCTGAGAGGAGAATAAAAAACCTTTTTTGAATGATGCAGCATGAAATCTTATGCAAATTGAGCTAACTATGGAGTGGTGGAATGAATGAAAAAATGCACCAAAGTAATCTGGCCAAATAAAAAAGATAAGGCACTATTTAAGTTTTAGAAGAGAGGTATATACATAAGTAAAATTCTAAGCTCACAGTAGGAGATGGAAGCCACTTGGAAGATGGAAGGAGGTAAAGGAGTGTATGCAAAAGTAGTGCAAGGATAATAAGAAGAGTGAGTGAGCAGGCAAGGAAATAAATGTTTGGATTCATAGAAATGGAAACTTTCTCATCATGACCACCTCCTTAGGCCATTCCCTGAGGATGCTAGGCAGTAGATGGTAGATAAAGAGATGAATAAATGCAATGTATTCAATCTAATCAAAATCAACAAGAGGCTTTAATGTCAGTTCTGAAAGGTAAATCACCACAATCTATGTAAACATATGTGTTCTCACACTAGCCAAAGATGAAAGATCATGTAGTTTCTTGTGGCTAGATGTCTTCTTGTCTTGTTTCTCTGCAGCAGCTTTCTCTTTTACACTGGACTCATGTTTTAAGACATGTGAGTCAGACTCTCCAGTCTTCTTTCCCTCTGTCCCTTGAAGTGGCTTATGGTCTTCTATCTGGGTTTCCAGATTCTGAGATTTAATTGATTTTTCTTTAGTTTCACCATTCTTGACAGTGGCAGCAGATCTGGCATCACCACCACCACGCTCACACAATCTTCTGGTGGCTTTCGGCAAAGTGGTCGAGTCAGGCATGCTGGTTGTGCCGCTAACCTGGAGAACCAAATGAAAAAAAAATAATGCTCTTCTTTGTCAGTCCAATAAAAATATATATACATGTAGTGTCCTGGGAGGAAAGTCATATATTCTAAGAAATGAAAGATCAAGTCATTTTTAATTGGGAATATTCTATGGTGAAATGTTTTTAATGCCATGGTTCAGAAGTTACAGAACATTTAAATATGCATGCACATCAGTGGCAAGTGGCCGCAATGTCCTGCAACATCCAGGTGGTCGCTGTGACATTCCTTATATTTTAGTTATTATTTGCCATAACAAGACACTGCATTATTGAATTCAGTTATATCTTTATTTTATGAAAACCTTGTTGTGTAATCAAGTAACATCCTCATGATGATGCCAACACCCACCACTGCTACCCTCTCCTCCCCTCACTCCCCCCACTTACCACTTCGCACCACATTCATATCAAAATGTCCTGTAGCTTCTAAACCATGGTGTTATCTATTTCTTTTCTGGTAGTTTTTGGCCTATTTTGAATTACTCTGCATGCTTTTCCAGCAAATCATTAGTTTTTTTTTTTTTTTTTTTTTTACCCCTGACGCCCCATCCCTTCAAAGACTAATGATTTGCAATAAAAACAAAAAGTAGATTAATACAAAACAGACTGAAGTCCACCAGAAAGAAAATAGTTCCATCTTCACAAATAGCAGCAGTAACATTCACTCGCAATGTACCCCCCCTCCCCTCGAGGGCTCGCCCGTGGCCGCCAGTCAGCAGTCACAAATCACCACCTTCTCTGACCCAATGAAATTAATCTAAACTAAACCAATCTAACCTAACCAGGCTAATCTAACCTAGCCTAGCCTGACGTAACTGGCAAGGCGAAGCACCCCAGTTAGAGTAGGTAAGTTAGGTTAGACTAGAGGTCTCCCCAGTTTTCGAAACATGGCGTTTCGTCCTTAAACTTTTCATGAAGGTACAAATTTGGCCTAATTTGGCTTCCCCTACCCTAAAACCCCGCTTTCCCACCGGTCCCCAAGCTTGCTTACGGAATTTTGGGGAAGGAAGGAAGGAAGGATGGGGGAATGGACCTATTACAAAAAAATAACCAAACTCAACACAATATAAAAACAAAAGTAAGAAAAGCAAACATGACAAACCTAGAAACTGGCAGCAATGCTTGGATGAAAGACGAACGGAGCAAGACTGCCATGATCTTGATTTTGATCTCGATGATCTTGATCTTCATTTTAATGTTACAGATGGCTCGGGACTGCTCCTGGTCCAGGAGTATCGGCAACTCCTGTAGGAAAAAAAAAAAAAAAGAAAAACGGCAAACAGAAAACAGACACCATCCTTCACACCACTAATTCCTATATTTCATACACCACATCTTTTCCAGGAACTCCTTCACTGCCTCAATCATCCTTTCATTCGTCTCCCCACACATCCCCAGCAGCAACACCATCCAATCCATTCCTTTCCTGTCTTCACTCTGACCTTCCCCAGCTCCCTCTGCACCACTTGCATCATCTCATTTCTGTCTCTGGCATACTTCACACACTCCAGCACCATATGCTCCACCGTCTCATCCTCTCCAGTGTCACACATCCGGTATACTTTGCTGCAGAACTCAGACCATCTTTAACACCTTGCATTCACACACATACACTGTGCCCTAGCTCGGAAGAAATCATCACCCAGGCTTCCCTTATACCACTTTTCATACATTGGGGCCTCTTTCTCTCTTTACCACTCTGAATATTCTTTTGTTCCATTTTATTCTTCTATTCACTCAGTCCCACAAGTTTCACTACTCTGTCTCACTTTTCCACTTCCTTCCTTCCACATCCATGTCATTCACAAACTCATCAAGCATCTCTCACCATTCTCATGCATCCGCTCACCTAAAATACCTACGTGTGTATTCATGTCTCCCATAATCATTACTCTCTCCTTTCATTTTCTTATGATCTTCCTCAATATTCCATACTTCCTGCTGTTCTCTCTTGCTGCTCTCTCCCCCTCAACTGTCATGCACACCACAATCACCACCAGTGTTTCACACTTCCCATGCTCACCTGTGCACTCTGCCTTTGCTGCTAAAATTTCCTCACTCATGGCACAGTTTCCTATATCTAACTTTTCTATTCTGAAGTTCTTTTCCTTCCTATACAAAAAAAAAAAGGTTACTCCTCCTCCTACCCTATCTTGAACTTTCTGTCCCTTTCCAATCATCACATACTTACTACCATCCAATTTCACATCATCTTTCAAGTGTGTCTCGGTCATTCTGACTATGTTGAAATGCCATTCATTCAGTTCCTTACACACATCCTCAAATTTCCCAATGCCCTATCCTTGCACATTCACACATCCAGACTTCATGCCTTTTCTTGCATTCCTTGCATTCTCAGTCATTCTTCACGTCATTTCCACACGGTACACCATCCTTGCCTTCACACTTCACACTTCACACTTCACAGTCTCACTCCCATCCTTGTGTTGCCATCCACATTAAAGGGCTTAAAACCTCTTGCCTGAGTTAGAATATTGCACCAAGGCAGTGCACACACATCATGATCTCCAAAAATGGAGTATCACAGAAAGTGATAGTTTTGCCCAAAATTGCTTGGGTTACCCTCTTTAAAGAGGGTAACCCAAGCCTCAGTCTAGTGTCCACCAGTACTCATACTTCCATCACCATAAACCATACTTAACATGCAACACAACCTTCCCATTCTTCCTTAGCTTCAGTAATACAATGTGTGGGTTTTAATGATAATAATACTTTACATTCACTCTTAACTATGCAAGTATTTATTAACACTAATTCAGGAAGTTTCTCTCAACAGTTTCTCTTTGATAACTTGCAGTGCATCATAGATACAAACTTCATAAATGGTTAACTTTTATTGATAATCTTAACAGAAAGAAACAAGTCAAAGCAAAGCAAATAGGTTGTGTAAACATTTCATATAAATACTCCCAATGGAACTGCCATCAAACAAACAGAAATAGAGATACACATATATATAAGATATTTCACAATAAAATCTATCAAAATCTAAACCAACATATCTTTAAACTACATCAAGTAGAAGAAGAAATATATTCAAGAACAAGACCAAAGATTGACCCAACTAATGTTACTCTCACCACACACACACACACACACACACACACACACACACACACACACACACAAAAAAAAAAAAAAAAAAAAAAAAAAAAAAAAAAATGCATTCTGTCACTCTACCACTCACAGGACAAAACCTTCAACAAATCAACAACAGTGCATTCCTGCTAGGAGAGGAGGGTTTTCACTGTCTCAGGGTCACTGGGCAGGAGGGAACTGGGGTCTGTGTAGCCATGGGTTGGGTTATGGACTATATCATGCAGCTGCTTGTAAACTGTGCACACTGCCTCTGCTGTGCGCTGTTGCAGGGACCGTCTGAAGGAAGAGGAGAGCAGCAGCCTGGTGTGGGGCAGCATGAGATGGTCAGGGGCAGCCAGGAACCCATCCAGCTTGGTCTAGGATGAGGAGCATATGTATTTTAGGGATGTGAAGTCTTCAAGGTGTGCTGCTGTTCACTCTTAAGTTAAGTGAATGTGTTTAATATTTCCTTATACTCTTATGAACAACACAAGAAAGGCAAACATACTTTGTTACATGACACTTTTATAATTATTACTTATAAATATGTCATAACACCTGAAAAAAAGTATATTTCTATATGACTAAAAGTATGCAGTTATAGAAATTTGGATTACAATGTTAAAAAATTAGAATACAAATTTCTACAGACAACTTACAAGCAAAAACCAACTTTAGAGGTGTAGCATTTTGGAATATATAATGTATAGTTTTGAGAATGGTAAGATTTAATGTATGAACAAAAATACTCCATAAGTGGTAATTTTCATAAGTGCAGCATACAGCTATAGTCAGACCAGCAACTATGGCTGAATTCAATGCTTTATGGTGAATGTGCTCAATGGGAAAGAGCATAAGTTAAAGTACAGCATGACATCAGATAGGGAGGAACCATTCTGCCCAGGTTAGCCATGCTGCCTATAGTCAATATTAACATGCAGAGAGTGTTACCATGAATGCCTGTATGGCCAAAGGCTGACACGATGGGTGCTGGGAGAGAGGTGTGGTGGGAGGGTTGGTGATCAGTGGGTACATGGTGGCCACTCCCATGCTATGACACACACACCCCATTGATCTGCTCCTGGCTCAGTGTGTCCAGCTGGGCGTCAATCTGTCCCTGGAGGGGAAAGACACATCTTCTGTATTAGATGAGGAAAGCTGGGGAGAGAACTTGAGTAGAGCTTTAAAAGCAGCAATGGAATAAGAATATAAGGGAAGCTGCAAGAAGCCATCAGACCTACATGTGGTATAGTTTTCAATATATGTGTATGTCACCATGAAACATAACATTTTACTACACAAAGCTGAAAACTAACAAGTAACATGCATAAAAGGATCACAATAAGGCAGGCAGTCACTTCATGAAGTCACTGAGATATTCACAAGGTAAACTGTCATCAAGTTATTCATAAGAAGGTGAGGAATGAAAGGTGATGTTTTACCTGGATCATCTCTAGTTTATCCCCAGTGGTGTGGAGGAGGGAAAGTGTAGAGTGCAGCTGGTGGAAGCAGTTGAGCAGATACACAGCAGACTCCACTGCACCCAGTCCAGTTGCACTCTCACTTATCGCATTCATCAGAGGATCCACCACACAACTCACAATCTGCCAAAGGATACAAGACAATGAGGTAATGGATAGAACACTTAAATTTGCCATCTATTTCAAAACCTGTCTTTTCCTCTTTCTGTTTTCTCTTCTCCTTGTCCTTCACCTCCACAATTCCACAATTCTCCCTCATGCTGCAGTGTAAGTGGTCCTATTGATGCAATAAAGGCTTGCTGCTGCTGCTGCTGCTCTTTGGTAAATGACAATCAAGCAGTCAGTCGGTAAGCACATAACCTCTTGTCTTACACACCAGTCTCTTTGGTAAACATGTGAAGCAGCATTTTTCCTTCACTACATGCAAAATAACTATGAAAAAAAATAAATAAATAAAATAAAAAATAAAAAATAAAAAATTGAATTGTCTCATGAAAAAAATAGTACAAAAAAGTTGTGGAAGTGCATTGAGATCTCACACTTGAGAGAAAAATGCAGAAAGTAGATCAATAAATAAACAACAGAGAAATCAACCCTTCATACATCCCTCTGTCTCTCCATCCATGGCTCCCTCACCTGCTTACAATCATGGTGTGCGTCGTCAGCCACAGTGGCGGCAGTAACCACCTCAGTGAGCAGACTCAGGGTGCGTGCCACTCCAGGTGTGGGTGCCAGTGTCTCTCCTGGCGGCTCTATCCTCTCACTCACATGGCTCACCTGGTGGCACCAAAAGACAGGTAATCAAACTTGAATGACTATAAGATTCTGGCTCAGTTTTGACAAGAGAGTGATAACCCTTCAAATGACTAAGATTCTGGCTCAGTTTTAACAAGAGGTGCTGATCACCCTTTCAAATAACTAAAATTCTGGATCAACTTCAACAGATGGTAATCAGCTTTCAACAACAAAGATTTTGGCTAAATATTTCATATAGTGTTACTTCAACATATGTTATTATACTCTACTCAAGTGACAGTGATGTTACAAAAGATGTCGTGGTTCTCACTTGACTCTGCAGTGCTGATATAAAAACATCTTGTAGCTTAGCTGGTGGAGTTCATCAAGAGTGGCCACCAGCAGTCCTGCATCAGTCACCTGCAGGGATGAGATGAACATTAAAAGGAAGCAGAAACATGAGCTGAATATCAACAGAATGCTGAAAAGGAAGAATGGTGACACAAGTGGTAGAAGAGAACTGAAGGAGAGCAGGAGGTGACTGAGTGAACAACACAGGGAGGATTAAATGGTATACTTAAGAATGCTTATTTTAAAGTCTATTATATCCCCATTAAAGCAGGGTAGCTGACACACGGCCCCTACAACATAACATCTTGTCTCATCCTAGGAATAAACGATACAAAGGAGAAGGTACCCAGTGCTCTCACTCCCCCTTTTTAGTAACTTTTTACAAGCATGCAAGGAATGACATGGCAATAATATCAAATCTAGCTACAGAGTTACACCCAAGCCATGTTCATCTTAAAATAAGGATAAAAAAACAGGAATAACTGACCAGCTAAGCCATGTACCTGCAAAACAGTGTTGTGATAGAATCTGAGGAGGTTGCTTATCTTGTACAACATGACGGGTTTCTTGCCTCCCTCCTGACGCTGGTCTGTCACAATCGTCTGCTCAATTCTGGTTCTAGGAGGACGGCAAACACTCTCCGATATGCTAGCCACAGTACTCCTTGTCTGCTCTGTTGGGTCTGAAGGGAGTCAGTGTCAGTTGATGGTATAATGGCTGGTATTCAGGGTACTGTTTGTTCTTTGGATCTGAAGGCAGAGTCAGTGTTAGTTGCTGGTTTGAAGGCCTGCTATTCAATTACAAATATACACTCTATCCTTCAGCTTACCTAGATTGGAGCACTTGGCAAAAAGTGATTGGGCCGCCTCACGTTCAGAAGGGAGGGCCTGATGCACCCATGCCAGCATGTCCCCCACGTAGCGCAGGGGGGGGCGTCATGTCCCTGCAGCTGTATGGGTCGTGGTGCTCCTCCAGGTCCTCCTATGGTGAGAGCATCCAGGTAGCCCCTCACCAGCTATCCTCGTCTCACCGCCACCACCCACTCCTCCACCACCAGGCTGGAAGGAAGATGCATTTAAGGTTTGTACGGAGGGAAAGTAAGGATAGGAATAAGAGGACAAAGTAATACAAAGGAATACAAAGGAAAGAACAGACAGCAACAGCCTTACTGGGCCTAACGAGGCTGTCTGTGTGTGATAAGAGGAGAATTTGAGGAGAAAATGAGGATCAGAGCATGCAAAGACAAGAATAAGAGAAAGACACAGTACTGAAGTGTGTAATAAAGGAAACATGCTCACTTGAAGAGCACTGGTCTCTCCTGCAGAGCTGCTAAGGCTTGTGTGAGCAAAGGTGAGGGGTCTGGGGAGCAACACTGCCCCTGACACCAGCGGTACAGCCTCTCCAGACCTGCTTCACGGCACACATTCATTTGCTCCACCACGTCCAAGGCAGTGTTTTGGTGGCCCGTCTGTGGGAAAAAAAGTGCACTTGTTATTACTGAAGTTAAAAGAGGTTCTTCATCCAGTAAATTTTAAGCAGTCTAAGTATACTGGCATCTGATCTACATTACTTTTGATAGGCTCTAGTAAAAGAATTACATACCATCAGAGAAGAAATACACCTATAATAACTATATAATCATTGCTAAGGCTTTTGAACACAATCCTCATAGAAGAATGTGTTTAAAGAATGCAGGCCAAAGTGAGACAATAAAAAGACAATAAAAAGAGACAATAAAGCAAACAACAGTTGAATCCGGCCTTTGTGTTATAGAATGAGATGAAAAATAAAGAGATGAGTTGAATCAAGCCTCTGTACTCTATCATTTGGCAAAACAGCTCACCACCCTGCCTCACAATACACCACAGACCACTACAGTCCACCCCAGACCATCCCAGACCACTACAGCCCACCACAGACCTGCAGGAGGTACTTGGTGTTGCTGCGTATCTTCTGTGTCTTGTCCAAGATGGTAAAGAACTCTGGGGTGATGGGAGACTCTCTGGTGGACCCCTTGATGGTGGCTACCTCATCTGGTGTCAATTGGAAGCACCTCACAAATGCCTCAGCCACTGTCTCCTGCATGTGTAGCTTGTTGCTGTGGAAGATGACAACAGTCAGCATCTTTGGAACATAAGAACACAAAAAAATAAGGGAAGCTGCAAAAAGATATCAAGACACTTGCCTAACTAAACTTGGCACCTCACAAATGCCTTGACCACTGTTTACTGCGTACGTACCTTGTTGCTGCGGAAGATGGCTGTGATCACCATCTTGGACTATTCTAAGAGAGGAGTTGTCAATTCAAGATATCCATTTCAAGAGAGGAGTTATAAAGATGCCAGCCTAACTAAACTTGTCACTTCATTCATTTGCTAGATGTGAGAATGTTGTGTATGAGTATGTGATATGTATAATGTGTTATGTATAATGTTTGGGCCATACTGTGTGAGATTGCTGGCCTTGTATACAGACAGAAAGATAGATAGGTAGATAGATTGTTCCTTTTCTGGTACAAAGGCTTGAGAGCAAATGAAGAATAATAATAAATCCCTCTGAAGAATATTGAGTAAGATGAGTCACCTCCGGTTCTGGAGTGAGGTCGTCTGGTGGATGAGGTGCCGAGTCTGATTTTGTGGCCTGGAGTCGAGACTTCACGTCCACACACACTTCATTCGTGGCACTCACTTCCCGGTGTATGTCATCCACTGCTTTCTTCACATCCCTCAATGCTGTGACAAATTCCTGTAATACAGAGCCTTGAGGAACGCCGCTATTTGCCTTATGCCACTCTGACTCTTTTCCATTTATTACAACACGCTGTTTTCTGTCAGAGAGCCAGTCTCTCAGCCATTTCAGGGTGTTTCCGGCAATGCCGTGAGCTTTTACTTTACTGATGAGTCTCTTATGGGGAACAGTGTCAAAAGCTTTCTGGAAATCAAGGTAGATAATATCAACAGCTTTTGTCTCGTCATACGAGTTAAATACTTCATAAAAGAAGTCTAGTAAGTTTGTTAAGCAGGAGCGCTTGGTTCTGAAACCGTGTTGCGAATCCTTTATGATTTTATTTTCTTCTAAATATTTAACAATTTTATCTCTAATTATTGTTTCCATCAGCTTACACACTACTGAAGTGAGACTGATCGGCCTGTAATTGGCTGGGAGAGATTTATTTACTTTTTTAAAGATTGGCGTGACATTTGCTGGTTTCCATTCGTGGGGAACTTTACCCGCTAGCAAAGTTTTATTGAATAAAATTGTAAGCGGTTTCACGAGTTCATTTCTTGCTTCTTTAAGAAGCCTGGGTGATATCTTGTCTGGCCCGGCTGTTTTGTTTACGTTCATGCTCTTTGTGACTGAGAGGATTTCACTTTCTGTGATGGTGAAGTCTGGCAACGTGGTGCCTCGTGACTGAGGCGTGGGGGTCGGCAGACTGCCCTGAACATCCTCAGTCGTGAAGACGGTTGAGAAGTACGAGTACTCGTTCAGGGTATTCGCCATGTCTGTTTCGCTTGTTATTTGTTTACCATTTTCTGTTATTAATGGACCAATCGTTGATGTTACGACCCTTTTTGCTTTTACATAACTGTAAAATTCTTTTGGGTTCGTTTTACATGAGTTCGCGATCTGAGCTTCGACAGATTTTTTGCTGCATTTGATCAGCTTTTTAGTTTTTCTACGTAATCTGTCGTGCTCTAGTTTATCATCATTATTTTGTGGAGGAGGAGGAGGAGGAAGAGGAGGATAGAACAAAAACTGGACGCAAGACAGAAACTCGTTACGGGTTACATAATGGAGGAGGAGGAGGAGGAGGAGGAGAAGCGAAAGAAGGAAGAGAAGAATAAGGACAGGAAGGAAGAGAGAGAGAGAGAGAGAGAGAGAGAGAGAGAGAGAGAGAGAGAGAGAGAGAGAGAGAGAGAGAGAGAGAGAGAGAGAGAGATGCTGACCAGTAACACGAAAAATCTATTGAAAAAAGTAGTGTAATAGTATTCTCTCTCTCTCTCTCTCTCTCTCTCTCTCTCTCTCTCTCTCTCTCTCTCTCTCTCTCTCTCTCTCTCACACACACACAGACAGACACACACACGCACCAATTCCAGGCTCATTCTCATTCCTGGTTCCACATTCCAGAGACAAATTGGGCTTTTGGCAGCCTTTGAGAAAACAGGGGAGGAGGAGGAGGAGGAGGAGGAGGAGGAGGAGGAGGAGGAGGAGGAGGAGGAAGGAAGGAATGTTGGGAGAAAAGGAAGAAGAAAACAGTTTGAGGAAAAAAAACACAGGGAGGGAAAAAAAAGGAGGAAAAAAGAAGGAAAAAATGTCCGTAAGTGCATAATGAGATAATGGTAATGAGAGAGAGAGAGAGAGAGAGAGAGAGAGAGAGAGAGAGAGAGAGAGAGAGAGAGAGAGAGAGAGAGAGAGAGAGAGAGAGAGAGAGAGAGAGAGAGAAACAAATCCATAAACACAGAAATGAGAAAAGGAATAAAATACGAGAAACAGCAGCAACAACAACAACAACAACAACAACAACAACAACAAACATAAGATACAGGTAAGACACAACAAACATTTAGCCAGGTGAGAGAAGTAATTAAGTGTACCTGGCGCCTCATAATGGGCGGGCCGGCAGGTGAGGGACTAATTGACTCACCTGGAGGAGGAACCGATGGAGGAAACATAGAGGGACGTGAGAGAA
Source organism: Scylla paramamosain (assembly GCF_035594125.1). NCBI lineage: Eukaryota > Metazoa > Arthropoda > Malacostraca > Decapoda > Portunidae > Scylla > Scylla paramamosain. Next base: position 335,295 of record NW_026973684.1, on the reverse strand, counting down.
TGTGAGGAATAGTGGAGGAAAGATGAAAGAGAGAGAGAGCTAAATTGAGGAAAGATGGAGGAAAAGTGGAAAATTAAAAGGAAAATGAAGATGTGTGAAGATGAAGGGAAAAAAGGAAAACAAAAGGAAAATAAGACTGTGTGTGTGTGTGTGTGTGTGTGTGTGTGTGTGTGTGTGTGTGTGTGTGTGTGTGTGTGTGTGTGTGTGTGTGTGTGTGTGTGGGTGTGTTTTAACTCAGTCACGAACGAAACAAAGAGGAAAAGGCGCCAACTCCTGTTATGCAAACTCTCTCTCTCTCTCTCTCTCTCTCTCTCTCTCTCTCTCTCTCTCTCTCTCCCCCCCTGTTGCTACACTTCAAAACACGTAAAAAAAAAAAAAAAAACACTTTTACACACACACACACACACACACACACACACACACACACACACAGAGGCCTCCAGGCGCCCATTACCTTAATTAAACTCACAATTCTCTCACAAAATGCAATTGAAGGGAGTTTGAAGTCTCTCTCTCCTCCCTTCCCCCCTTCTTCCTTCCCTTCCTCCCTTCTTCCTTCCCTTCCTCCCTTCCTCTTCCTTCCTTTCCTCCTCCTCTCCCTTCTCTTCCTCCATGAAAATTAGTTACTCTCCTTTGTCTCTCCTTCCCTCCATCTCTCCCTGAGCATTACACATTCCCTCTTCCTTCCCTCCTTTCCCTCCAGGGCATTTCTTCTCCTCCTCCTCCTCCTCCTCCTCCTCTCTTCCCTTCTTATCTTCTAACTCCTCCCTATCTCTTCTTTAGATGCTCTTTTCCCCCTCTTGTTTATTCTCTCTCTCTCTCTCTCTCTCTCTCTCTCTCTCTCTCTCTCTCTCTCTCTCTCTCTCTCTCTCTCTCTCTCTGCCTTATTTTTCCTCCCCGTGTGTTTAATGAAGACTTTTCTCCAAATATTCACCGTTTCGTTCCTTCACCCTCTTATTCATCCATATATTTCTCCCATTAATAGCCTGTCTCTCTCCCCTCCTTTCATCTCCCCTCTCCCCTCTCCCTCTTCCTTCTTCCCTCTCCCCCTTCTCTCTTTCTCTCTCTCTCTCTCTCCCTTTCACTAAGACATCAGCCAATTTTATTTCAAGTCAACGAGGGATAAGAGAGAAGAGTGAAGGATGGAGGAAGAAAGAGCGGGAAGGAGGGAAGGAGGGAGGGGAGGGAAGGAGGAGAGGAGGGAAGGAGGGATGGAGGGAAAGAGATGGATGGCTTCACACGGAGATAGCATGGTGTAAGAGAGAGAGAGAGAGAGAGAGAGAGAGAGAGAGAGAGAGAGAGAGAGAGAGAGAGAGAGAGAGAGAGAGAGAGAGAATTGGAAAAAAGTCAATTAAATCTTGCCAATTTTAAGGTTATGAGGCAAGTTTGAAGCTTGGAACCCTCCACCACACTACTTCAGCAACTTATGAACCACTGAGCCATCCCGCAGCAAATTTTTAGGCAGTGGAGGAGGAGCACAAAGGAACACAATGGTAGAACAAACAGCAGCTGGTGTGTTGGCCCCCACTACGAGATTATCTGTTTTGATAACCTCCCCTACACACACACACACACACACACACACACACACCCACACATACACACACACACACACAGACTTAAACACAAGACGCGGTACAATGCGTGCGCCAAGTACCGCTGTCTGCCTCTGCTCGGCGCACACCACAACACTTAATGATGAGCCGTTCAGCGCATCTCCTCCCCCAGTGCCTCCTTCACCAGTGCCTCCTTCAGCCATTCTTACGGAAAATGATGATCCTTATACACAAATCAATAAGGAACACAAAAACACAGACAGATAATGTTATAAAAAGCAAATAGGGTTAAAAATAGAAGGCTGAGATGAACTGAGACGAATAGAACAGATTGAGCGAGAGTAGTAGTAGTAGTAGTAGTAGTAGTAGAAGTAGTAGTAGTAGTAGTAGCAGTAGTAGCAAAACCACCAATATGTTTCTGACATCCGGCCTAACTCTCACCATTCATCACTCTCCTCTCATTTCTGACCGACCAATCCACACTGAGAGAGAGAGAGAGAGAGAGAGAGAGAGAGAGAGAGAGAGAGAGAGAGAGAGAGAGAGAGAGAGAGAGAGGAAAATAATATGGGACAAGGGGTCGATCCTACGGAGAGAGAGAGAGAGAGAGAGAGAGAGAGAGAGAGAGAGAGAGAGAGAGAGAGAGAGAGAGAGAGAGAGAGAGAGAGAGAGAGAGAGAGAGAGAGAGAGAGAGAGAGAGAGAGAGAATGTTACATGCGGAAATTAAATGAAAACTTGGGAGAATGAAACACGATGACTGACACACACACACACACACACACACACACACACACACACACACACACACACACACACACACACACACACACACACACACACACACACACACACACACGTACACACAAAAAAGAGAGAGAGAGAAAATGAGAAAAGATTAAAGGGGTAAAGACAGACACAAGAGAAAAAGGAAAAAATAAGATGAAGATGAAGAAATGAAAAATAAAAAAAGGAAAAAACAGAGACTGAGAGAGAGAGAGAGAGAGAGAGAGAGAGAGAGAGAGAGAGAGAGAGAGAGAGAGAGAGAGAGAGAGAGAGAGAGAGAGAGAGAGGGGGGGAGGGGGAAAGATGAGATACAGATAAATAAAGGAAAAAAGGAAAAAAAAAACAGACACACACACACATAGACAGACAGACACAGGAAGAGAGAAAGGAGAAGAACAGAAATAAAACAAAGAAGAGGAAGAAAGAGAGAAGGAAAAAGGAAAAAAAGGAAAAAAAATAAGGAAAAATTGGTTTATGGGGACTCAAACACACTGAAAGGGAAACTCCATCTGAATAACTCTCAAGAGATTATCAACTTTTCCCTCCCTTCCTCCGTCCCTCCTTCCCTCCTGCCAACCTGGAAGAGGGAGGAGGAGAGAGAGAGAGGGAGAGGAAGGAAACTAGAGGAAGAAGGGAAGGGGGAAAGGAAGAGGGAAGGACACTATAGGAAACTACAGGAAAGAAAAGGAGGAAGAGAAACTAGGCGGAAGAGGGAGGGAAACTAGAGGAGGGAAGAGGAAGGGAAATCAGAGGAACGAAGGAGGGAAGAGGGAGGGAATTAGAGGAAGGAGGAAAGAGGGAGTGAAGAGGGAGAGAACCAGAGGAAATAGGGAGGAAAGGGGAGGGAAACTATGGAGAAGCTAAAGAATGATGGAAAAAAATAACAAGATAGAAGAAAGAGAGGGAAAAATGGAAGGAAAATTGAAAGAGAGAGAGAGAGAGAGAGAGAGAGAGAGAGAGAGAGAGAGAGAGAGAGAGTGTGTGTGTGTTAAGCGATACATGCAGGGAGAGACACACACACACACACACACACACACACACACACACACACATAAAGAGAATTCAGAATTTGATATTTTCAGAGGAAACCGATAAAGAAAAAAAGTTAGAGAGAGAGAGAGAGAGAGAGAGAGAGAGAGAGAGAGAGAGAGAGAGAGAGAGAGAGAGAGAGAGAGAGAGAGAGAGAGAGAAAGGTGAGAATTGGAGGCGGTGAGGCAAACTTCTCTATCATGGAGGAGGAGGAGGAGGAGGAGGAGGAGGAGGAGGAGGAGGAGGAGGAGGAAGATTTACCATTTCTAAACATTTCTCTCTCTCTCTCTCTCTCTCTCTCTCTCTCTCTCTCTCTCTCTCTCTCTCTCTCTCTCTCTCTCTCTCTCTCAAATAAACAAACTTGAGGAAACTTTTTGGAAACTTTATATGCAAAATAGAAATAAACAAAAAATTTTCCTTCAACACACACCAAAGAAATAACTGAGGAAGAGATAAAGAAGAGGAAAATTGAGGGAAAAGCATGAATAATTTCCTTAATTGTCATATTACAGCAAAGGAGGAGGAGGAGGAGGAGGAGGAGGAGGAGGAGGAGGAGGAGGAGGAGGAGGAGAGGAAGCGAAATTAAAATGTTTATAATTACTGAAACTACGCGAATTATTGTCACGTTAAGAGCCACACACACACACACACACACACACACACACACACACACACACACACACACACACACGCCATTAAAAAAAAAAAAAAACGTTGAAAATTACTATAAAACCAAATTAATTCCAATAGTGAACTTACTCGCCCCAAAAATTCTCACTGTTATATTGCAACACACACACACACAAACGAGAGAGAGAGAGAGAGAGAGAGAGAGAGAGAGAGAGAGAGAGAGAGAGAGAGAGAGAGAGAGAGAGAGAGAGAGAGAGAGAGAAGCAAAGACGAAAAAAAGGAAAATTAAATAAACTTAGACAGACAGACAGACAGACAGACAGACAGGTAAATTAGCAAACAAACAAACAAACAAACAAACACACACACACACACACACACACACACACACACACACACACACACACACACACACACGTCTAATTATTACTTCTACGCCTAAATCATGAATAAGAACGAGTATTTCCATAATATTTCGTTCATAAGGAAGATAGGATAGGTAACAATACGCAAACTATGAAAATTTCCATAATGCTTCGTTCATAAGGTAAGTAATTGGTAACGTTATGCATCCTGTGACTGTTACCACAATGTTTCGTTCATTAGGTAGACGAGAGGTGCCAATAATACAAATATATGAAAATTACCGTAAAGTTTCGTTCATAGGGTAAGTAATAGGGGTAAAAATATGACTTTACCATAAAATTTCGTTCATAAGGTAAAATATATGAAAATTATCATAATATTTCGCTCATAAGGTAGAATATACGACAATTACCATAATATTTCGTCCAAAAGGTAAGATATGTGACAATTACCACAATATTTCGCTCATACAGCAAAATATATGACAATTACCACAATATTTCGTTCATTAGGGAAGTAACAGATACGATGTATGAAAATTACCATAATATTTCGTTCATATAGTAGAAATTTTTACATTTACCACAATATTTCCTTAAGGGAAGTAACAATTAAGATATATGAAAATTACCACAATATTTCGTTCATAAGGGAAGTGACAGGTAACGCAACAAACGCACTGTAACAATTCCCACAAAGTTTCGCTCACAAGGCACCGTACAAAAGAGACATAAGGCACAAACAATACGAAACTTATAATAATTACCGTGACATTCCGTTCATTAGTAATTCAGTAAAAGAAAAAAAAAAAAAGATGGCTGCCGCAGGAGGCTAGTTTGAAATCTGGGCCTAATTACGAGTATATATATAGAATTTTTTTTTCTCTTTTTTTCTGAATTATTTATTTGATCATTAATTTTCACCACAATTCATT